>NW_011479669.1:4528-6670 GCF_000754665.1 Bison bison bison | reverse complement strand
CATATCCTGATGCTGGGAAAGATTGAGGGCAGGAGGAGAAGGGGACAACAGAGGAAAAGGATGGCATTACCAAGTCAATGGGCATGAGTTTGAGCAAACTCTGAGAGATGATAGTGAAGGACAGGGAAGACTGGCATGCTGCAGTCCATGGTGTCACAAAGAGTCGGACATGACTTAGCTACTGAACAACAACAAAATCTCCCAGACTGAGAATGTCACCTGAGACACAGGCTGTTTTATTTCCCTGTAGCAGAGCTGAGCTAGAGGTTCCCTGAAGACAGGGCCTGACATGTGGTTTTTTAACATTTCATCAAATGCTTCTACATGCCAGGCACTGTGTTTTGTCTCTCTCTCTCTCTCTCTCTTTTTTTTCCAAATTAAAAAATAATCACAGAAAGTTGTGAAGATACTACAGAGAGTTCTTATGTACTTTTTGCCCAGTTAGTCCCGATGGTTAAATCTTTTGTTCTTCTAGTAGAATAACAAAATTGGGAAACGGACACTGTGCAATGTGTGTATGAGTTCCATGTCATTTCACGACAGGTGTAACCACTGCCTTGGTTAAGACCCAGAACTATTCCACCAGCACAAACATCCCCCTCTGGCTACTTCTGTACAGTCACTCCCTTCACTTCCCCTCCGCCTTCAGTCCTAACCCTTGGAAATGACTCACCTGTGCTTCAGCTCTGTACTTTTGTCACTTCAAGAAAGTTACACACATGGAATCAGACTGTGTGTACCGTTTGGAGGTTGGTTTTTTCCATTCGGCATAATGCCTTTGATGCGCATCCAAGTCATTGCGTGTCTCTATAGTTTCTGATGTTGTTGTTGTTTCCATTGGTGACTAGTGCTTTTGGCATCATGTTTAAGAACTCTATCAAGGCCCCGGTTCTGAAGCTTTTCTCCTGTGTGTTCTGACTCCCCACTCTAGAGAATGGGAGAAACAAACCTTCCCTTCCCTAAGTCCCACAGCTGATCCATCATGATGTCAAGATGATCCCACCTCCTAACTGGGCCTGGTCCCTGGCCACCACTCTGCATGTTCACTGCCCGCATCACAGGAGACTTCGGTCATCACCTCCCACCTGAATGCCTGGAGCAGCTTTCCAACTGTCTCCCCATTTCTACTCTCGGCTGCCCCCCAGACTCAAGGCAAACTTGATTCTGTGTCCTGCCAGAAGTCCTTAAGTAGCTTCTCAAAGCTTTTAGTGAAGTGAAAAGTGAAAGTGTTAGTTGTTCAGTCGTGTCCAACTCTTTGCAGCCCCATGGACTGAAGCCCGCCACGCTCCTCTGTTCATGGAATTCTCCAGGCAAGAATACTGGAATGGGTTGCCATTTCCTTCTCCAGGAGATCTTCCCTACCCAGGGATTGAACCTGGGTCTCCTACATTGCAGGTAGATTCTTTATCATCTGAGCCACCAGGGAAACCCAAAGTTCTTAGTCTGCAACCTAAATCTTGTGGTCTGTGTGGCCCCTGCTCTCTGGTCCCTCTTTGCCAATCTCCCAGAACTCACAGAGCCTCTCTTCCCACTTCCCTCAGCCCCAACCTCTGGCCAGCTTTCTGTTCTTTGAAAGTACATGCCATCTGGCCTCTGGGCTCCCACGTGCTGTATCCCCTCCCACCTCTCCACCTGGCCAAATCCTTCTCATTCTGCATGTTTCAGCTTTAAATATCACTTCTGTAAAGGCTTCCCAGACCCCTCCACTGAATGAGGGCCTCCCTATCAAAGTATTTAGCACAATCGTAATTAATTAGTTATTCATGAAAGAACTTAATCTCTGTCACTTCTACTGATTAGATTCTAAGCTCCCAAGGAAGCCATGGATATCCAGTTCACCCTTGCATCTCCAGCTCCCGGAGAAGTATCAGCTCTTAGTAGCTGTTCAGCAGATTCTTCTTGAGTACATGCATGAAGGAAAGTCGAAGCTGCTGGTCCTGAGTTACTGTGACTTTAAGAGAAAGGGAGGGACTTGGAGCTATTGGGAGGCAGGAATGTCTGAATGACACACTGGCTGAACAGCTGGTTGTTCAAGAGGCCTCCTCACTGTAACCTCAGGCCCCTCTTTCTTCCCTCTTCCAACCTCCCTTTACGGGTGAGAGGCCCCAAGAAGGGAGAAGGTTTTTATGAGGTGCTAGGGAC
>NW_011479669.1:0-599 GCF_000754665.1 Bison bison bison | reverse complement strand
ATGTGTTTTGCAAATATTTTTTCCCAGTCCGTAGCTCATCTTTCCATCCTTTCAATGGGGTCTTTCACAGACTAAAAGTTGTTATTTTAATGAAGTCCATCTTACCCTTTTTTAAATGGATCATGCTTTTGGTGTCAAGTCTAAGAACTTTTGCCTCACCTTAGATCCTGAAGATTTTCATCTATTGGTTTCCCTAAAAGTTTTTTAATTTTACATTTTATACTTAAATCCATCATCCATTTTGAGTTAACTTCTTTGGCGGGGGTGGGACTATGAATATCTATTTGCTTCAGCATCATTGCATCTTTATCCACAATTAGTTGATCATATTTGTGTGACTAGTTCCAGGTTCTCTATTTTGTTCATTAATCTATGTGTATAATACTCTGATTCCATCCACTTGTTATTTTTCTCTGCCTTTCCATATAAATGTTAGAATAAGCTTGCTGGATTTTGCATTAAACATATACATAATTTGGAGGAGATATGACATTTTTATTCTTCTAAATCTTCTAATTCATGAACACCCCTATAACTCTCCATTTATTTAGACCTTCAATTTCTTTCATCAGTGTTTTGAAGTTTTCAGCACAGAAATG
>NW_011479668.1:4799-5318 GCF_000754665.1 Bison bison bison | reverse complement strand
CCAGGCCCCTCAACTGACCACAGGGGCCCCAGCCACTCACGCAGTGGTGACTAAGGCCTGGGCATCTCTGAAATTGTAATACCATGTGCATGCGCTGAACAAGTGACCCCAGGCTTCGAGTGAATAAAATGAGTACAAAAGTGAATCAAAGAGTAATTTTTATTTAAGTGCTTTAGATGTTTAATCTTCACAGTAACTTATCTATCAATGCTTTTCCTATTCTTGTTTTACAAAGGAGGAAACTGAGGCCCAGGGAGGTATATTTGCCCAAGTTACACAGTGAGTGGCAGAGCTGGGATTTTCTTTTGACTAACAAAATACCTTTTCTTATTACAATGGATATGTGCATTGAAGAAAGTTAGACATCATAACCAAAAATAATAAAAATACCATATTCCTTTAACCCAGGGCTTCCCTGGTAACTCAGTGGTAAAGAATCTACCTGCCAATGCAGGAGACACAGGTTCAATCCCTGAGTTGGAAAGATCCCCTGGAGAAGGAAACGGCAAACCACTCCAG
>NW_011479668.1:0-637 GCF_000754665.1 Bison bison bison | reverse complement strand
GTGGAACATGGTCTGCAGCTGCTGGCTCACCTACCAAGAAAACATTCAACCAACTTCGATTTTCTAGAGAACCTACAATACAACCAGCTCGTGTTTGCAACAAGAGTGGGGAGGGGTCTGGAATTTTCCAGAAGAGAATGGGGATCTTTCCTCCCCAAGGAGTTCACTACTGAAGCAACCACATATGAAGGGCTCATTAAGGGCCTGAAGTGTTGAAGGAGGCCCTCCTACCACAGAAGGCACTAGAACTGGGTTTGAAAGACAGAAGACGTAAAAAGGGAAAGCAATCCTAGCAGGAGTAGTGATTTAACCAGAACATTTGGAAATGTACCTGCATGGTGTGCCCCTGAGATGGAGGTGACAAACAGACCTGACTGAGAATGATACATGGAGAGAAATAACACAAGCAGGATTTGAAAGGCCTGGGAAGACTAGATTTTCCTTTAGGCAACGGGGGTCATAGCAAGTTCTTGCACAGGACTCAAGAAAAGAATGGTTACAGCCAAAAGTGTTCATCTAAAACAGACAGCTAGGGAGAAGAAAGGCTGCAGGCAGGAAGATGGTAGTTGTATCCATGACATGCTCACCTGGGGCAGACTCCCATCCTCCACAACTGTATCAAACTCGTTCATCATTA
>NW_011479667.1:9052-9619 GCF_000754665.1 Bison bison bison | reverse complement strand
TTTCTCTCATTCCCTTTTCCTATCCCCTTTGTCCCTCTGCAGTAATGCACGTGCACCCACTTCCGCAACATTGACGAACTCCTCCCAGAAATATGAGCGGGGTAGAGTTACCTAAGACTGAGCCAGTGATGGTGTATTTCATTCTTGCTTTTCATCTATTTCTCCACCATCCTGTACTCTGAAGGGTAAGACTACAGAAAGGCCATTCATAAAAGCTTCTTGTGCACATAATGGTGTGTGTGAGTGTGTATGCTCTGGACACAGGGTCCACTGTCTCTGAGGAGATAGATAACTTCATGGTAGGATTCCTAGGAGGTCAATGCTCAAGGCATTTGAGCTTTGATGGTGCTGGTGATGGTGGGTATGTATGTATGTGCACACACTGGCAGAGGGTGAGGGAACAGACTTGCATAGAAGACCCTCGCCCATACTGTGGGAAAGAAGATAGAGCCAAAGCCTCTTGAATTACTAAACAAATACCACTTGAGAGCTCATCCCAGGCACTGGAAACTTATGAAAGTGGCTGGCATGATCCATGAAAATTCTACATTTGGACATGATTATTTG
>NW_011479667.1:4257-5978 GCF_000754665.1 Bison bison bison | reverse complement strand
TTCTAGCTCTTTGTTAATATTCTCTATTTGGTGAGATATTCTCATACTCTTATTTAGCACTTTAGATATGGTTTCCTTCAGTTCTTTGAGCATATTTAAAATTCCTGATTTAAAGTCATCATCTAGTAATGCCAAAATCCGGCTTTCACAGGGACAGCTCCTGTCGCCTATTTTTTCTCCCTAGTGGATGGTCCATATTTTGTTATTTATTTCCATGTCTCATAGTTTTTGGTTGAAAATGAGACATTTAAAGTAGTATAAGGTAGCCACCTTGGAAATCAGATTCTCCCCTTTTCCTACGATATGTTGTTACTGTTATTTTTTGTTGCTATATTTGGGTTTTGGTTTTTGTGCCTTTTTTTTAAAGCAACTTTCCTGAGCTGACTGTGTTGTCTATATTCTTTGTCATTCATGACCACTAAACTCTCTACTTGATTAGCCAAATAGAGTTCTATTCACTTTTCTCATACTCTGTCAAGCCACAAGAGAGATGAGTCATCCAGGCAAAGAAATATTAGTAAGAGAACTACACCCAGTGATATATCTATGTATGCCCATATATCTATAGCTATAGTCTTTAGGCTGAAAGATGAGGATGTTCAAGGAGTGTGTGACAACAGTAATTTTAGAAATGCCATACCAGAACCATGATCTCATCAATGATCATTAGGAGCCAGGGACTTCTTTGGGCAGATAGAGAAGAAAATTTTGACGAAGTCTAGACTTGTACTGGGAATGTAGGGTGATGCCATTTCCAAGAGTGACAAGTTTAATATAGTGGGGAAAAAAACCATTTCAAAACTATTACAGTGGTTGGATGAAGTATAAATGCAATACTAATTAACATATTTGCCTACAATGTCAACCTGTGGGTCTGGTATGAATGCTCTAGGAATCTCAAAGTTCACCAATAAGGATTGTTCTGTTAACCAAAACCTTAGTCCAAGACCCACTTTTTTTCTTAAGTTCTGGAGGATGAAGGTGGAGTGATCACAAGGGCTGTCATTTCCTCAGATCCCAGCTCACTCTTCTTGCCTGCCTTTGCTTTCATTCTGGTGGTAGAGATTCCTTTTGTTCACATGTATCTGCACCCCCTCTCCCCTGGAGCTATGTCCAGTTGTTCAAAGTCAAGTGACGAGTAATAGCCAATATGCTGTGGAAAGAAGTGACCTGTGTCATTTCCCAGCTGGGGAATTTTATTGCCATTGGGAGATCTTGCAACATTCTCTTCCCAGTGCTGTCATGACTGGTGATATTCCACATGTTGGTAAGTCTATTAGTCTGGTTTCCAGAGGTCAGATGACATAGAGGAGCACCCTTCAAAGACAGCTGCTATTTATCATATGTGATTAAAAATTAAACCTCAGACCAATCACAAGTACTGAAATTTGAAACTGTGATTAAAAAGCTCCCAACAAACAAAAGTCCAGGACCAGATGGCTTCACATGCGAATTCTATCAAACATTTAGAGAAGAGTTAATACCTATCCTTCTGAAACTATTCCAAAAAACTGCAGAGGAAAGAACACCCCCAAACTCATTCTATGAGGCCACCATCACCCTGAAGCCAAAACCAGAACTAGATACCACACAAAAAAGAAAAATTACAGTCCATTATCATTGATGAACATAGATGCAAAGATCTTCAAAAAAATATTAGCAATCTGAATCCAACAATACATTAAGAGGATCACACACCACCATGGTCACATGGGATTTAT
>NW_011479667.1:0-500 GCF_000754665.1 Bison bison bison | reverse complement strand
ATGGCTACTCCATTTCTTCTAAGGGATTCTTGCCCACAGTAGTAGATACAATGGTCATCTGAGTTAAATCCACCCATTCCAGTCCATTTTAGTTGCTGATTGCTAAAATGTCGACGTTCACTCTTGCCATCTCCTGTTTCACCACTTCCAATTTGCCTTGATTCACGCACCTAACATTCTAGGTTCCTATGCAGTATTGCTCTTTACAGTATTCGACCATGCTTTCATCACCAGTCACATCCACAACTGGGTGTTGTTTTTGCTTTGGCTCTGTCTCTTCATTCTTTCGGAGTTATTTCTCCACTGATCTCCAGTAGCATATTGGGCACCTACCCACTTGGGGAGTTCATCTTTCAGTGTACTATCTTTTTGCCTTTTCATATTGTTCATGGGGTTCTCAAGGCAAGAATACTGAAGTGGTTTGTCATTTCTTTCTCCAGTGGACCACGTCTTGTCAGAACTCTCCACCATGACCCACCCATCTTGGGTGGTCCCATGGG
>NW_011479666.1:13026-13393 GCF_000754665.1 Bison bison bison | reverse complement strand
ATCTATAGCAAAGAAGGATCTACAAGTAGCTAGTGAGTAGAATTAGGGTTTGTGAAATCAGTCAATTCACCAGCACATTTACAAGTTATCAGAACATTATAGAAAGAGAGATGAAGCCAAGCTGGGAGTGGGGAGAATTTGAGTAAACTGTAGGAGGCTTACATTTTGGCTTCAGAATCCACCATGTTCCTACACGTTCTTTCAAGTCTGCATTCTTAATGACTACCTTTTCTCCTCCTCACACTGTAGAGGTAGGTTCCCCTTTTCGAGGGAGGGATCAAGATACAGAGTTGAACTGAACTTAGGTGATAAGAAGAAACTTGTAAAAATGATTATATTTTGATAAAGATGGAAGTTTTAGTTCAGG
>NW_011479666.1:8063-9859 GCF_000754665.1 Bison bison bison | reverse complement strand
CTCACAGAGTCAGACACGACTGAGCGACTTCACTTTCACTTTTCACTTTCATACATTGGAGAAGGAAATGGCAACCCATTCCAGTGTTCTTGCCTGGAGAATCCCAGGGATGGGGGAGCCTGGTGGGCTGCCGTCTATGGGGTCGCACAGAGTCAGACAAGACTGAAGTGACTTAGCAAGCAAGCAAGAATGTTTACATTCATTATAACTTTTGATGTGTTCAAAATTCATGAAGTATGTACAATAGATGGGGCTCAGTAACACTCACTGATTTGTCCAAGGTCACACAGCTGTGAAAATCAAGACTTGAACTTTGCTCACCTAAGCTTACATCTAGTTTTCCTCCTCTTATATCAGACATCTCCATTAAAGACTGGAGACATACATACACAAACGACTATAACATGAGACTACAGACAATGAATGATGTGTATAACATAAGATTCCACACATCATGTCCACGTGGGATTATCAGGAAGCATTTTTGAATGATGTTGTGTCAGACCTTTCTTACTGTCACAGAAGAGAGAGTCTGAATCTCTCTCCCATTCCAAACTACTTATGGCTTCTGCATTTGGATGCAAATGAAATATGCAAATATTTCAGGTTTATGTGTCTTTTGTAAACACAACTTCCTGTTGGATTTTAGGAAGATTCTAAAATGACTTAAGTGACTTCCTGAATATTAAATAGCTCATGAAGAGCAAGATCTTGATGAATTATGTGTAATCAGAGACATAAATCCAAGACATGAATTTTAAAATTCCCGTCAAACACACGTGCTTCAAAGCAGCAGAAGAAAACAGAAGTTTACGTAAAAAAAGATGCTTGGGGTTTTTCCCAATCCTTAAATGGTCACAAATTCTGTGAAAGGTCAAAGATCTAACAAACAATATTGCCTCTTTGTACATTTTGCCCTCAGGGTCATTTTTCGAGATTTTAAATCCTTTCAAAGCATTAAGGCAAAGGATAACTAGATCCATCCTAAAAATTATTTCTGAAATAGGGGCTGGGTCTCTGTATCAAGTCCTTCCTTCCAGCATCCATGACGTGATGGCTGCTGTGGGATACTGGCCTCCAGGAAGTGAAGTCATGGGGTTTCTTCAGCCAGTGTCCTGATTTCATAGGTTCTCCATTTGAGGGCAAAGGAAACAAGAGAAGAATAACACTAACAGAGAAGAAGTGTGGTCAGACTGGAGTTGTGGCCTGAGGAAGGTTGCTTCCATTACCTCTATCTCCTCCTCAAAGCGCTGCTCATGGGCCTTTATTATTCTCTACATCCTCTGTAGGATGGCTCAGAACCATGGCAGTTCCCTTCTAAATCACAACCTTGGCTCAAAGCCCCCTGGAAAAAGCCTTCCTTCCCCTATACACTAACGCCCCAGGGGCAATGCAGCTTTCTCAACTCTCTATCAGATGGAGAGCTGACTCTTCAGCTGTTTTCTGCCGACCTCAGTGAAGCTTGTGCATGCTGGCAGGCACTGTCTTCAAGCCCTTACTCCAAAGCTGGTACACCAAATATGGAAAAGAAAATCAGACAGTTAGAAGAGAGAGAAATAGGAACTCTTAAAATGATGTAGGAATAGTGGTAAGATAAAGAGAAATGCCAAGATGTTAGTGAGACAGAAGGAAACTAAACAAAGAGGCTTATGTGGTGAGGAGGAGGTGACATGCTGCTCTCGGGAAAATGCTCCTCTCCCTATGAGTTCTTCAGAGCCTTTGGGGATGCCCAGGAAACTCTTATTAGGGCACATACCTCAATGGAAGAATTTTAGAATATTAATGCCACGTATATT
>NW_011479666.1:3284-5437 GCF_000754665.1 Bison bison bison | reverse complement strand
TTGTGCAGATCACAGATTCTAACACTGGTTATTTTCCGTGGAGTGGGGGGAGTGCCATTCCATCTTATTACATTTTCCCTCCTATTTATAAAATAGTGATAGGGCTTCCCGGATGGCTCAGTAGTAAAAAATCAGTCTGCCCATGCAGAAGACCCGGGTTCTATCCCTGGTCTGGGAAGATCCCACATGCTGCAGAGAGCTAAGCCCGTGCACCACAACTGTTGAGCCTGTGCTCTGGAGCCTGGAAGCCAGAACTACTGAGCCCATGAGCCCTGGAGCCTATGCTCTGCAACAGGAGAAGCCACGGCAATGAGAGACCCATGCAACAACTAGAGAGTAGCCTCTACTCACTGCAACTAGAGAAAAGCCTGGGCACAGCAACAAAGACCCAGCACAGTCA
Source organism: Bison bison bison (assembly GCF_000754665.1). Lineage (NCBI taxonomy): Eukaryota > Metazoa > Chordata > Mammalia > Artiodactyla > Bovidae > Bison > Bison bison. The sequence goes on along the minus strand of NW_011479666.1, from coordinate 5,037 downwards.
AAAAAAAAAAAAAAACAAAACAAAACAGTGATATTCCATGTTCATGAAACCCTATAAATTTTCTAAGACAGCACCACCATCTCAGAGTAATTTCAATAGTATAAACTAGAACCTGTCTTACTTGACAAAGCTCCTTTTCTTAAATTCCCTTTTTGTGAGTTGTTTGACTGCAAATTAAGACCACAATGTACGAGTCTTTTTTCTCCTCCTGGCTCTCCAGCAAGTAATCTTGCAGTCCTCCCCTCAGCCACTTTCTACTTACCACTCAGGATATTCTGATAAAAATGCAAATCTGATTATACTCACTTCCCTTACTTTCCAAGCACCAAAGTCTTCTTCTGAAGACAGAGGCTGGGAAGACGGATGGCCTTTGTCTAATAGCTAATTGGAAAATTTCAAGAGGTAATTTCTACCTTTAACCAAGTCTTTGTGCAGCTAACTGAGTGGTCATTAAGAGGTATATGGCTTAGTAATGGGCCATTTCTTATTCTTGGCAAGCTCAAAGGAGGTAAAATTTGAGAGAAGGGGATAATAGAAAGGAACTAACACTGCTTTGCATAATTATGTACTGTACTAACTCCATGGTGAAAGAGGTGACCTTGTAAATTATGGAAACTTAGGGAATTATCGCCTTTTCCTTGTGAGACTTGTTTGTATTGTCTCTGCCAAATAATGTTTGTCCTCTGAAGACTATGGGTGAGGGTATGTGGGTACACATAAGTATGTGTTCCAACAGTTAACAGCTGGGTAATCAGAAAAACAGAGACTTTCGTACAAGTCATGCTGGTGGGAGGAGCTCAGAATTAAAACATGAGAGTGGTGCCAAGGAGCACCTGGAGGTTTCTATGTGATGTAGAATGTCAAAGATTACTGCGGATTGTCCCGCTGTACAAGACCTATCCACACTGGAAAGATGTCCTGAAAGGCTGGTAAAGATTTGTGAGACAGATATTAGAAGATGGTTGTCTTGGAGAGGAAGTGGATCTGAGAACATGAGTGTGAAATTTGGCACCCTTCCCTACATACATACTGGGTCCTTTTCCTTTAACTTAAAGGGGTAAACATATTTGGTATGTCCTTTTAGATATTTTTTTTTAATTCCCTGTTCCAGTGTAATTTTTAACTATGTAAGGAATTCTAATAGCCATAGGGCTTTAAAGGGTGGAACTATTGGAATAAATTAATAGAACAAAAGAAGAAAATGTGTTCTGCTTCATTTCTCCTTCACTGGGGCCATACAGAGGTGCTGCAGCCCATTAGGGAACTCTGCTTAATGTCTAAGCTACAACTGCAGTGAAGTGACAAGGAGGGAGGCATCATGGAGAGGAGGGCAGCAATTTACAACACTGAGGAAACTTTTCTGTAGACAGCGCAGGAGCCAAATCAGCCAAGTCCTCCTCCCTTCCCAACATGCAGAAGAAGTGAAGCTTAGTGAGGAACTCAACTGCTATTTGCATCAATGATCTTGTTACTTTCCTGATTAGAATTCAATAGCTTACTACTGCCCTGAAGAAAATGAATGAAGTACTTAGCGTAGTCTACAAGGTGGGCTTCCCAGGTAGCTCAGTGGTAAAAAAAATTTGTGTGCCAACAAAGGAGACACAGGAGATGCCTGTTCAATCCGTGTTGGGAAGATCCCCTGGAGAAGGAAATGGCAACCCACTCTAGTATTCTTGCCTGGAGAATCCTATGGACAGAGGAGCCTGGTGTGCTGTAGTCCATGGGGTCACAAAGAGTCAGACACACTTAGTGA
>NW_011479666.1:0-409 GCF_000754665.1 Bison bison bison | reverse complement strand
TGGCCACCTGGTGCGAAGAACCGACTCATTGGAAAAGACCCTGATGCTGGGAAAGGTTGAGGGCATGGGAAGGGGTCAACAGAGGATGAGATGGTTGGACGGCATTACTGACTCAATAGACATGAATCTGAGCAAACTCCAGGGGATGGTAAAAGACAGGGAAACCTGGCATGCTGCAGTCCTGGGGTCACAAAGAGTTGGACTTGACATAGTGACTAAACAACAAACAACAGATTGTGTAGTACTATGTGCATGCTAAGCCTGCCAGGCTCCTCTGTCCATGGAATTCTGCAAGCAAGAATACTGGATTGGGTTGTCATGCCCTTCTTCACGGGATGTACTACTATCAGATCAGATCAGATCAGTCGCTCAGTCGTGTCCGACTCTTTGCGACCCCATGAATCGCAGC
>NW_011479665.1:8878-10157 GCF_000754665.1 Bison bison bison | reverse complement strand
GTTCTGTAGGAGTATGTTTGATGATATTTGTGGGTTTGAAGGTGATCTCCCAATCTTAGTCCTCCGCCATCTTGTAAGTCTCTATGTCACTTTTTAAATATAAGTTCATTTGTATCATCTTTAGAATCCATATACAAGTGATATTATATCATATCATATCCACTTTGTCTGAGTTACTTCATTTCATATGATAACCTCTAAGTCCATCTATGTTGCTGCAGATGACATTATTTCATTCTTTTTTATGGTTGGGTGATATTCCATTACGTATATATTGATACCACAGCTCCTTTATCCATTTTTCTGTCGATGGACATATAAATTGCTTCCATGTCTTGGATGTTGTAAATAGTCCTGCAATGAATATTGGGGGTGCATGTATACTTTAAAATTATCATTTTGTCCAGACATATTCCTAGGAGTGTGATTGCAGGATCTTATATTGGCTCTTTTCAGTTTTTGAAGGAACCTCCATACTGTTCTCCATACTGGCTATAACAATTTATTAATACATTCCCATCAACAGAGTAGGAGGATTTCTCTTTCCCCACACTCTCTCCAGCATTTATTATTTTTAGACTTGATGATGGGCATTATGACTGACTGATATGAGGTAATATCTCATTGTAGTTTCTATTTACATTTCTCTAATGATTAGCAACACTTAGCATCTTTTCATGTGTCTTTTGGATATCAGTATCTCTGGAGAAAAGTGTATTTAGATCTTATGTCCATTTTATGGTGGTTGTTTTTTTTTTTTTTAATATTGAGCTTCATAAGTTTCTTGTATATTTTGAAGATTAATCCTTTGTCAGGCTCATAATTTACAAATATTTTCTCCCATTCTGTAGATTGCTTTTTTCATTTTGATTAAAGTTTCCTTTACTGTGGAAAATCTCCTGAACTTAATTAGGTTCCATTTATTTATTTTTGTTTGTATTGCTATTCCTTTAGAAAACGGATCCAAAAAGACATTACTGTGATTTATGTCAAAATATCCTGCCTAGATTTTCCTCTAGGAGCTTCATAGTATCTGGTTTTACATTTGAGTCTTTACTCCATTTTGAATTTATTTTTTGTTTATGATATTAGAGAATGGCCTAATTTTATTCTTTTCTATATAGCTGTTTTATTAATTTCAAATGCTTTTTCAAAATCTTGAATTCATACTCTCCTCCTCCCACAATTTGAAGCTCCAATACTTTGGCCACCTGAGGTAAAGAGCTGACTCATTGGAAAAGACCTTGGTGCTTGGAAAGATAGCATCAGTAATTCAATG
>NW_011479665.1:4363-5395 GCF_000754665.1 Bison bison bison | reverse complement strand
CAGGCGCCCTCTTAAATAGTGGAAGATGCCCCACCTTAGGCACCTTCTCAAGTGGGTCTTAGAAGCCCAGGCAAATAAGTGGTCGGAGAGGACCCCCACACTCCAAATTATTTTGGCATGAAGGAAGAACAGAAGAGAAAAGGAGGAAAAGGAAACCAGAAAGAACGACATGCAGAGACCAAGCTTCAGTGAGCAAGGCCCATAGCTTTATTTTCAACAGGGGCTTTTATACCCTAAGTTGCACATAGAGGATAATAGGGGGTTTGAAATCATGCAAAGTCAGCAATCTTTGATCCTTATCGAAACCAGGGTTTCTTTTCTGCAAACATCATATACAAATGTTTAGGTGATTTGCATCATCTTCTGGCCAGAAGGCCTATTAACATTTTGTGACTCTGACAAAGGTTTGTCAACCCTAAGACTTATTTTCTCTAAGAGTAATTATTTTAAAGTTTGGCACCATCCTCTGAAGGTGTTAGATGAAGTTGCATTCCTATAGGCCAGAGGTGCAGTGGGTTTACAAGAAAGGAAATAACTTATTACCTTAAGGGTCTAAAGTTGCTAACACCAAGGCCACTACTTATTTTTTCTACATACCAACTATATTAATTAATACACATTCAAGGATACAATACAGGGGATGTGGAAACTTGGCAGAAAGCATTGGCTCATCAATGAAATCTTCTATTAGTTTTATTCTGACAGCATCTAACTCTCTGAGAGGCTCTAAGCTATTTGAATATCTTAAGCTTCCCGTGCCTCTCGAGGTTGGGAGAGTGTAAACAATCATATGCATAGCTGTAGGAGTCTGGGTAAACCTGTCAGGCAAGTTAGAGAGCCATCTGAGGGGTTTGGATTTAAACACTCCTATTATGCCCAGGTACTTTATTAACTGGAGCTGTAAGTTAATTCTTTTTCAGAGAGAGAGGTGGTGGTGGGGGACAGCCCCCAGTAAATTCAGAGGTGAGAGCACAAAGCAATAAAGTAGGCAGACTCTGGTTTTGGGGGTAGATGCTCAAGAATATCCAGGGG
>NW_011479665.1:0-312 GCF_000754665.1 Bison bison bison | reverse complement strand
CATTGTAGTTTTTATTTGCATTTCTTTAATAATGAGTGATGTTGAACATCTTTTCATATGTTAGTTAATATGTCTTCTTTAGAAAGTGTCTGTTTAGGTCTTTTTCTCATTTTTTGATTGAGTTATTTATTTTTCTGGTATTGAGTTGTATGAGCTGCTTGTGTATTTTAGAAAGCAATTATTTGTCAGTTACTTCATTTGCTCGAAGAAGGCAATGGCACCCCACTCCAGTACTCTTGCCTAGAAAATCCCATGGACGGAGGAGCCTGGTAGGCTGGAGTCCATGGGGTTGCGAAGAGTCGGACACGACTG
>NW_011479664.1:18372-19560 GCF_000754665.1 Bison bison bison | reverse complement strand
AGGAGGGAAGGTATTTTGGGATAAGAGTGGAGTTTGGAGTTTAAATTTTTCACTATGCTCTACTAATATTTCCTTGGCTTAGGACTTAAGAGTGCCTTATTACTGCTCCTTATGTTACCTCTACTAAAAACACTGAAGGGATGTGGTTCATTACTTTTAGTAATGGTAAAAGTCCCCACACTGCAGTAGGCATCTTCTGTAAACATCCCTGAAAGGAGCCTTGTTACTGCCAAGTGGGAATATGAGACCATACTTTCAATGTAATCTTGATAATGCAGGGGCTGGAGGTCAGTACCACCTGGCAAGAATGGAAATCCTTACTGGTTCCTTGACCTTTTCTGAAACCACATCTACCCACATTTTGGGGCACCTTGTTACAGTCTGGTCAGGGTAGAAGCCTAGGATCCATACTCAGACTTGGGTGACATGGGTGGGTGTAAGAACAGGTATGTGTGTTTGTTCTGAGGGCAGTGACGGTTTGTTGCAGTAGAGTGGTTATTTTATAAAAGCTGTCTTCCTAGGCTACCTCTTTCCTGGTCCATTTATTACAAAAAGCAGAATTTGTTTGAGCTTTTATTGTCTGTCTATTGTCATTTCCAAGTTGCTGGATTCTTCAGCTGCAAGTCTAGGATGCATGATGAATAAAAACAATTAAACCTGGGGAACACCCCACCATATTGTTTCTTGTGTCTTGAACTCCCTAGCTAGTCTGATTTTTCCAACCTTTCAAAATGTTCTTATGTTTGTTTTATATATAATATACAACTTTTAATTGTATTTAGCAGAATAAAGAGGCAAAACTATATCTATTCTATCTTCTAGAGGAAGGAGTGACTTTCATATACATTTTTAAAATTAAATTTTGATAACCACTTCAAGTTAACAATTCACATGACAATGTTTTAAGTCTGAAAACTTACACTCAGAGCATTTAAGTGTTTGTTTCAATTTTTGAATCATTGACATTTACATACATTCTTTGGCAAGATAGCTATCATTCTTGTTTGTTTTATGATCTTCTACAATGTCATTTATTTTTCATGAGTTTCTTTCATATTAAGACTATCAGATTTCCTGGTATCTCATACATTGCTTAGTGCTGTGCTGTGCTCAGTTGCTCAGTCGTGTCTGACTCTTTGCGACCCCATGGACTGTAGCCCACCAGCCTACTCTGTCCATAGGATTTCT
>NW_011479664.1:15142-16702 GCF_000754665.1 Bison bison bison | reverse complement strand
TGAAGGTCCCTGCACCTACAAAATACCTAATTCTGTGTGAAACTGTCTTCAGGATACACTGAAGTTCTTAGGTGAGGGACTCCTAGGCCTCTTTCCCACTAAATACTATGAGGTGAGCTCAGTACATGTAGAAATGAGCAGCAAATAAATAAAAAAGAAAGGTTGACTTGAGGAAAGATGCTAATATCAACAATGCAAGGGGGACACACATATTCAGTCTATGCATGCATGCATGCTAAGTCGCTTCAGTGGTGTCTGACTCTATGCGACCCTATGGACAGCAGCCCACCAGGCTCCTCTGTCCATAGGATTTTCTAGGCAAGAATACTGGAGTGGGTTGCCATTTCAGTCCGTAGCACATTCTAATAGTTAATTAGCCAAAAAGTAATAAACAACAAATATAACACAATTAGGAAACTTCAAATACTGAAGTCAAATTCCACCTTTTTCTTTTATTCTTATTTAGCAAACTTTTTGACACATAGTCATCAAAACACAGGAGGGAGTTTAAATAATTATGGAGAGTTGGGGATAACTGAAAGTGACTTCTTTTACAGCTGTCCTTAAATAAAAATAAAAGTTATGGGCAATTTGCATGGATTGTTTCTTGTCTAATTCTCTACTGTAATCTTTAAATCAACATTTATCTTGAAGACAAGGGAGCAAGATTTATAGCAAGATTGCACAGTCTTATAATTGGACTAGATTTGAATATAAAGTAACAGTTTTGTATTCACACAGTTCAAGTCCTAAGTGTGGATTTAATAAGACTGTATTTTTTAAGGAAAAGTATGTTGTTTTATTGCCAAAATGAGAAAAATTGCAGGAAATGATTTGTCTTATTTGCTTTGGGGGCAGGAGAATTCCATCAAATTCTTTACTTCCTCTGCAGACAGAAATATAGTGTAAGTCTTTATTTTAAAAAATGCATAAAGAGAATTTCTCTTTCAGAGATTGGAGTGGATTTAATATTTTAGTATTCTTTGAAAGAAACATTAATTTCCTGGGGATATTTTTATGCACCCACCTGATTCATTGGCTCAAATCTCTAATGTTTAATTATTTTTTGCTTTCTCAACCAAGATAATACTTTTAAGCTACTTTTGCTATGTTTCTAATAACAATGCAATATGGAATTTGTGAGAACATTTTATACAATAAAATAGTATCAATACAGATACTGCTTAGAAAATTGTGAGAATTATCATGGGATGCTTAATGTTTGTAGTTTGAATTATACATTTTCTTAGGATAATGTTAAGACCCACTAAAATGGACTCTTCTTTTTTTTTTTTTTTTTAGAATTTGGTGTATATGTGTGTGTTTTACTGAAGTAGTTGATTTACAGTATTGTGTTAGTTTCAGGTGTACAGCATAGTGATTTGGGTATTTTGTAGATTTGTTGTTGTTTAGTTGATAAGTCATGTCTGACTCCAGTGATCCCATAGACTGTAGCCCACCAGGCTCCTCTGTCCATGGAATTTCCCAGGCAACAGTACTGGAGTGGGTTGCCAATTCTTTCTCCAGGGGATCTCCCCAGGTCTCTTGCATTGGCCGGTG
>NW_011479664.1:13943-15042 GCF_000754665.1 Bison bison bison | reverse complement strand
TTCTCCCAAATCATCCCACCCTCTCCCTCTCCCACAGAGTCCAAAAGACTGTTCTGTACATCATTGTCTCTTTTGCTGTAGTAATTTTGATGAACAGAAAAAAACAGCATACATAATGTACAGGCTTCCTTTGAAACAAAAGGTTCAGTTTCTTCTCCCTCTATTCTTTATCAGAATGGTTAAAATTTCTCGGCATGGGTAGAGTATACTCTGCTCCGTAATTTTCTCTTCTCACCTACTAGTGAAGACAACAAAGATTCCTGCAAGTACCCAAAAGGTAGCCATGGAGAACGAGGAAGCACACAATCTGAATTACTGGTCTTGAGATAATTAAGCTTTGATTATACATTTTTCTCTGCTCTTCTAATTACCACTTTTACTTCAGAACTTTATTTCTTATAATTCTATTGTTCTGTATCACCAAATAATCATTACAGTAGAATTGTTCTTTATCCCCCTTTAAGGTCCCATTATATATGATGTCATTATTAGTAAATATGATACTGTTTCACTAAAGATATCATAGCCTTTTATATGCCATATTTAAAAGAAGTTAGTATTTCATCTTTTTACCTGTTGTATTTTGCAGGGTATGTCATAGGATAGTATTGATGCTTTTGATCTTCTTGCTGTCCAGCGATCTGATGGCAAAGGCAAAGAAATATAGGGAGGAAAAGACATAAAATGATAGAAACTCAGAATTTCACAAAAGGGGAAGATTAACTTTCCATCTTTATAAGTTCACATCTGTGGATTCCTTTACTTTTCAGAGCATCTAACAGTTCATTCTTAGTCTTCATCATATAAACTATTCATAAGAATGAAAGAGCATGGATTCTTGTATATATTAAACAGATATTTACTAAAAACCTAGTGTATCACAGGTGCTATGGGAATAAAATTGAAGTAGACTACAAGTTTTCTGTTTGAAATATGATAAAAAATTATTGAGGGAGAAAATATATATAGTACTGAAAAAAATAATACAAGGCCAACTATATATACATCAAGAAAATCAACTATATATACATCAATGAAAATTATATAGAATCAGTAGTCTTTCACTTCAGGTATAGGAGAAAATGTTCTCTGAAGGTCC
>NW_011479664.1:10657-11881 GCF_000754665.1 Bison bison bison | reverse complement strand
GAAAAAAAAAAAAATCAAGTACTCTAAACATTCATTTTCAATAAACTTCATTCAGCATATATTTATATTAATAGGTTTCATATTGGAAATGGATGACATTCAAATTAAATCTGTGTTTAGGTCAGAGAAGTTTATATTATGAAGGGAACTATATTGCTGAATGTTTAAATTTTAAAGATAAATAATGAAAAACCAAAACACACCATGGCAGTAATTGGTATACTGGACTTTGTGGGAGTGATCTTTAACATGTTGGGAAAAGATATATTTTCCCCTGAGGAGATTTCATAAACAATTATGCAAAATTTATTTTATAGCATTTGAGGAAAAATATAAGTTCAGACACAATACACTGTATTGTTAAAAAGTAGTAAAAATAAATTAACCACTACTTAAGGACATGAATCATATGAAATATTTATATATTGCATCTGTAACCTTTAATAATGTCAAACCAAATCTGGTGGTTTTAAACTTGATTTCAATCCAGTGCTCTGGTCTTCAAACAATACTCGATATAGCCAGCCTTCACTATCAAGGGTACTTTTTAAATAACTATGCTCCTCATAAAATGCCTTCTTCAGAGAGGAACCTTGTTTCATTTTGCCTATAATAAACAAGATGAACTGCAATGCTATTTTCTTTTTCTTAACTACATCATCAGCTGTGTTGATTTTTATTTCTCTCATAAAATAATATCAAGCAAAATAAAGTACAAAACCCTTGTTCTTGGTTTATAAGCAAGAGAAAGTCTAGCTTTTAGACTGTAGGTGGTTAGACGATTTGACTTCCTTTTCCTTCTATATTTCTTTCTTATTTTCCCCCCTCTATATTAGGAGTATTCCGTAACATGCATCTGATCTGCATTTTTTTAATTGGTCTCTTTTCTTGACAGTCTGAAACAGGCTGTGCTGCATGATGTGAGTTATGGCCAAATTTCCAAACGACTTTGCCTAGTTGAGGCCCTTCAATAGTCTGACTGCTTCTTTTCAATTGAAATTTTAAAAATAAAATAAAAAATTATAGGGTGACCTTGCAGGACAAAAATCATTATATAAATTGGAAGCTATCTTTTGGATTTGAAACCCAAAAATGTTCTTGAACTCTTTTGTATTTAATTTTATTTAAGTACTTGCAATTTTAGATAAATAGATTGGCAATGAAGACGGGCCAACAAAGGAACAGCTTCTTCCCTTAGTAGTTAGTAGCAAATTATTAGCTTTT
>NW_011479664.1:9490-10557 GCF_000754665.1 Bison bison bison | reverse complement strand
GTTCTTTGCTTTTCTACTCCAGTACCCCTTCTAATTTTTGTGTTGATTACTGGAATTGCCTTCTTAATAAATGCCTGTCTTTATCCTCTCCTTCTACAAACATGTTAGCAGCATTTTATTTGTTGGCAGCATTATCGCCTATGTCACTGCTGTATTAATCAGGGTTCAACTGAAGAAACATAATAGGATAGATAGATCAATAAATGGGAGATGTATTATGAGGAATTAGATCATGCTATTATTGAGTCTGAGATAGTCCTGCCATCTGCAAACTAGAGGCCCAGCAGAGCCAGTGGTGTACATCCAGTGCAATGCCAAAGGCCTAAGAGCCAGGGAATCCACTAGTGTAAGTCCCAGTTGGTAAGCCTGAAAACCAGGAACACTGATGTCTAAGTGCAGTTCAAGCAGAAAGCAAAGTCACATTTTCTCTGCCTTTTGGCTTCAGTGGATTTGATGATACTCACAGACATTGATTGAGGGGATCTTTTTTACTCAGTCTGCTTATTCAAATGCTATTTCTTCCAAAAATCCTCTCACAGACATACCCAGAAGTAATGTTTTTACCAACTTTCTGGATATCTCTTAGCCCAGTTGACACCTAAAATGAACCACCACAATTACCTTTATTGGTTCCTCATATTGAAGCTTTTTGTTCTTAAAGACTGAGCACTAAGTGCAACTTCCTCCATGTAATCTTAACATCCTCATCCTTGGCAGTATGATGTTTCTGTATTCTACCTTCTTATGGCTCTTTATCAGTACTGTTAACACACGTGCTCCTTGTTTTGTGGTTGACTGTATAAACATTTTCTTTTTCTTTCTAGAGGACGTTTTAACTGAGGGTAGAAACATAAATGTACTAGAATTAAAAATGAACAGCTCCCATTTTATTTACCAATATCTAAGGAAGTTCTTAAAAGATGCTTGCTCCTTGGAAGAAAAGCTATGACCAACCTAGACAGCATATTAAAAAGCAGAGACATTACTTTGCCAACAGAGGTCCATCTAGTCAAAGCTATGGTTTTTCCAGAAGTCATGTATGGATGTGAGAGTTGAACTATAAAGAC
>NW_011479664.1:8177-9390 GCF_000754665.1 Bison bison bison | reverse complement strand
AAATATTCTCTATTTACTCATAGTCCCAAATTACCATTGTGTACCTTAGATAAGCCATACTGTTGTTACTGATTACAATTGGCTAGCACTGTTACTTTAGCAAAGTCAATATTAAGTTCCCCAGAAATCACAATATGTAGAGCCAAATATATCTATCTCTGTGTAGAGATAAAATAGTCACAGTGGATCATGGCCAGAGGAGAGCAACTAAATAAAGAGCCTCTAGGGAATCATATTCCAAGATAGGTAGTTGAAGTGACTCCAGTGGCTTAAGCTGAGGACAAGACAACATGATCAGCATCTTTAGGAGACTGACATGCTGCCTACTGGGCCAGGGAGACAATTCAGATGAGTATTTTTAAAGTTGGAAGAGATTACATGGTTAAGAAAACCCCACAAGTAAAAGCAATGTGATGTATTGGAAGAGTCCAGCTTTGTAGCATTGAAACATATATATTACCAGATGTAAAACTAAATAACCAATGGAAACTTGATGTATGATGCAGGGAGCTCAAATCTGGTGCTCTGTGACAACCTAGAGGGGTGCGATAGGGTGGAAGGGAGGTTCATGAGAGAGGGGACATATATGTAGCCATGGCTGAGTCATGTTGACATATAGAGACACCAACACAATATTGTAAAGCAACTATCCTTCAATTAAAAATAATTTTAAAGAAAGAGTCCAGCTTTGGAGTGTGACAACCTTCACTTGGAACCTGTTTCTGTGTGATTGGGCAAATGATTAACTCATCTCTCTGTACCTTCATTTCCTCATCTGGCAAATGGAAGTGATAAAATTAACAACTCTTGTGAAGATGAATACCAATCATTTACATAAAGCACCTAGCAGAAGGCCTAGGGTTAACTTAAAAAAGTAGGCAGAGTCTGAATGTCATGAGCAAAGGGATTAAGGGGGGCTTTTCTTGGGCTGAGAGTAGAAACTGAGCTAGGAACTGAGCATAGGACAAAGGGGAAAAAATACGGTAATACCCTCAAGTGAAGCCACATGGGAGACCCAGGGACTAGATCAGAGCATTAAACCAAAGAGGAAAGAGACTAGAAAAGCTATCTCAGTGGTGATCCTGCAAAAGGGGACAGACAAGACAGAATGCAGAGTTTGAATAAACAAGAAGTTGGAGCTTGTGAGACTGCAGATTGGTGGTACCCATGGTAGAAGGGAGCATTTCACAGGGTTTCTGTGCCAAAGCAGTGG
>NW_011479664.1:5665-6012 GCF_000754665.1 Bison bison bison | reverse complement strand
AGCAAACTTGGAAATTACTTAGATATTCAACAGAAGAATGGTTAAAGAATCTGTGGCATCCACAGTACACTCTCTTACATAGTCATCACAATATTATTTAGAAAGAATTTCCAGTGACCTGGAAAATACTTATATGTAATGATATTAGATATTATAGCAGGCTATGAAATTTTAATGATATATAAATGTTGTGTGTTTATGAGCACATGAGTGTTCATGCATATCTGTATGTATAAATTATAAAAAAGCCTGGAAATAAACACTCCAAAATATGATTAAGCTTAATAACTAAATCTTACTTATTGTGAGTATATGTATATTTTTAAGTTTATAATAAGTAGCTGTTA
>NW_011479664.1:3420-5565 GCF_000754665.1 Bison bison bison | reverse complement strand
AATAATTCTCCTCCTGATCAGTCCTTCCTGGTCTGGTGCAGTTCAATAATTCTTGTCATGTGTCCTGTTTGCCAGCTGCTCATCTCCCTCATGCTGCCTAGGTCACTGACATTCATGCTTCTAATGGTACAGCATAAGCAGAAAAAAAAAAACCTACAAGCCTGGGTCACTGTTTTAACCAAAACCTCAAACAAAACACTGACAAAATTTGTCATACTTCACAATGCAGTGTTTTCTTATTTCAAACATTATTATTGAAATCCATGTTACTGTAAGTGAGATCACTCTATTAAAATGAAAAATTTAACAGGTTTCAAAGCTTGTTTTAGTTTGGACAGACTCGAGATAAGCCCAGTATGAATTTGGAAACATGAGCTCCATTTGTGGTTCCAATTAGCTATATTTTCCTAGACTGTCATTTCCGTTTGAGCTGGTTTCCCTATCTGAAAAAATATGGGTTGGGGACCATAAATGCTAAATCACTCTCCCCATGCCATGTTCCCCTTGGGTATTAGAAATTCAGGTCTTAGAAATTTGAGATCATGGAATCTAGAGTTTTCAGTGTCATCAAAGTTTCATAAGCTAAAGTTTTCATGCCTCTTGCAAACAAGCTGACTACTGTACTGTATATCAAGGGCCAGAATGAGTTGTGAACAAAAGTTTGACTCAAGCCTCAAAGAACCTAATTGTAGTAAATTAATCAAGATGCATATTCATTGTCTATGTATGCCTTTTTGAAGCTGTTTCTTGTGCATTTGAAAGGTGACCATCGCTCATTTGTGAAACTGACATATGTGTTCTTGGTATAAGAAGATGCTTTTTGGATGTAGGCCAGGTTTAATTATTCCTCCTAGAAAACATGCCTTTCACCACAAATGAAAAATTCTTCCCTAAAAGAAATCATTGTATTCGCATACCTGCTTATTGTCAATTATTTCAGTATTGCCCTCAGTCCATTATTTACTTATAGTTTCAAAATGGAATATTTTTAGTCAAGGGAAAAATAGAAGAAAAGACAGGATATATATTTCCCTTCTCATCATGAATGAAGCTGAGCTATCTTCCAGGTATTTCTCATTTAGTTTAGGAGACAACTTTAAAACCTATACAAAGAGAATTACTATGTGTTGTGAAATCATAACACACAACAAATGATAAAGGAAAAAGTGGGTGGTGGCAATTCTAGGAAAATCCATAAACAACTTTACAGTACTATACACATGGACACATGTATCTTTGAGGAAAATTGATAAAACCACATATACAAGGTCATAGAGATTATTCATCAAAATCTTTACCTTGTAAATGAACCCTAACCTAGATTTAATGCCTAAACTATTTGTATGCAGAAGTACTCAATCATTTTCCACTTTCTAGAATTATAATTTATTTCTGTTTATTATTGTATGGCAATATCAATCAAGAATAGCCAAACTAATTTCTAAAATGCAACTAAAAGTAGCTATAATTAAACAAATTAGAATACAAATTTAAATGATCATCTTTTATATAGAAAATGAATTATGTTCTAGATATACTTTCCCCACATTCAATATTCTCACACTGGCTCATCTACTCATATTACAAATCCAGTGAAATGCGGACACTGTGTTTGCCACTGTTTATGTCTGTGCATATGTTTGTGGTTACACACTTACACTTACAGAAAACATAGAAATTTAAGAACTAGGACACTCTAAGAGACATGAAACACTAGTTTTAATCTTAACACTTAATACATTGTATTTCCTAAGGAAGGCCCATTAAATTTCTCTCTTACAATTTTGCACACTCCACTCAAAAGGCTAGTAAAGTAATGCTCAAAATTCTCCAAGCCAGGCTTCAGCAATACGTGAACCATGAACTTCCCAGATGTTCAAGCTGGTTTTAGAAAAGACAGAGGAACCAGAAACCAAGTTGCCAACATCCGCTGAATCATCGAAAAAGCAAGAGAGTTCCAGAAAAACATCTGTCTCTGCTTTATTGACTATGCCAAAGCCTTTGACTGTGTGGATCACAATAAACTGTGGAAAATTCTTCAAGAGATGGGAATACCAGACCACCTGACCTGCCTCCTGAGAGACCTATATGCAGGTCAGGAAGCAACAGTTAGAACTGGACATGGAACAACAGACTGGTTCCAAA
>NW_011479664.1:0-460 GCF_000754665.1 Bison bison bison | reverse complement strand
AACCTTTTATCACACATCTCTGATAAGGAAGCAAAATTCTAGGCTGTGGGACTGAATTTGCATACATCTTTCTGAGGTCAAAGTTCATTTCAAGGGCAAGTTCATATAGCTATACTCCTTGTTAAAGAAAACATGATGTTTGAAAATCTGAATTTATAGAATGGGGAAAATTGAGGAAGTGGGGTGAAGTTATTCTCTTTTCTGAAGTTTTATCTATACTATTTCTTTAAATACTGACCCACAGTAGCATATTTTAAATGAAATATTAGTTATAAAACGTGAGTGTATACATAGAAAATTTCAGAATTACCTATATTATGCAGAGTTCAGTTCAGTCGCTCAGTCGTGTCCGACTCTTTGTGATCCCCATGAATCGCAGCACGCCAGGCCTCCCTGTCCATCACCAACTCCCGGAGTTCACTCAGACTCACGTCCATCGAGTCAGTGGTGCCATCCAGCA
>NW_011479663.1:0-1339 GCF_000754665.1 Bison bison bison | reverse complement strand
CACTTTTCTTTCTTACCTGATTATTTGTGGGTCTTTCTTTGGACATGACTGAGCAACTGAACTGACAGCCTTTATTGTATGGTATTTTTCTTCCAGCTTCTAGTTAGTTTTCAGTGAGAATTATTCCACATGTAGACATATTTTTGATATGATCATGGGAGAGAGAATAAACTCCATGTCTTCTTATTCTTCCATAAGAGCCTTTAGTCTTAGACATATGAATTTGGGGATAGAGATTTTTTTTTTGCATTTTGAATACATTATCCCTTCGTCTTCTGATCTGCGTGGTTTCTGATGAAAAGTCAGCTGTTAATTTCATTGAGGTTCCCTGGTATGCAATGAGTTGCTTTTCATTTGCAGCTTTGAAAATTCCCTAAATTAAGAAAAAATAAATTCAAAGCTCCCTTTTCCTCAATCTCTTTCTCCCCAACTTCTTTATTTTATCCCAACACCAAGAGATTGAATGTAATGTCTGCCAATTTGGGTTCCTTTATGTTTATGCTGCTTTGGATTTGTCACACATTTTTGATATGAATAGATTAATATTTTCATAATTTTGGGTAAGTTTTAGCCATATTTCTTTGAATATTTTTTTCTGATTTATTCCCTTTCTCCCTCTCATTTTGGTGTTTCTAATATGCATATTTTTTGGTTCCTTCAGATATTCCATCTTTCTCTAAGACTCTACACATTTTTCTGCTTTTCGTTTACTCTTTGTACTTTAAAAGTATTATCACTCTCAACCTGATTTCAAGTTTCTGATCTTTTCTGCTGCCAATTCAAGTCTCTTGTTGAGCCCCTCTGTTGATTTTTTTTTTTTTTAATTTTTATTTTATGTTGGAATATAGTTGATTTACAATATTGTGTTAGTTTCAAGTATACAGCAAAGTTAATCGGATATATTGTTTTTCAGATTCTTTTCCAGGTATTCAAGATATTAAATATTGTTCCCTCTGCTATACAGTAGGTCCTTATTGTTTATCTAATTTATATATGGTAGTGTATCTACTGTAAATCTATAAAAATTTGGGATCTGTTAATCCCAAACTCATAATTTATCCCTCCCCACACTTCCCTCATTGGTAACCATAAGTTTGTTTTCTATGTCTGTGAGTCTATTTCTGCTTTGTAAGTAAGCTGATTTGTATCATATTTTAGATTCCACATATAGGTGATATCATATGGTATTTGTCTATCTCAGTCTGATTTACTTCACTTAATATGCTAATCTCTAGGTCAATCCTCATTACTTCAATGACATTATTTCATTCTTTTTTATGGCTGAGTAGTATTCCACTGTATATGTGTACCACATCTTCTTTATCCATTCATCTGTTGA
>NW_011479662.1:13928-14686 GCF_000754665.1 Bison bison bison | reverse complement strand
GCCTTAATCAAAACAGGAGCCACCAATCACTGTGCAGTTGCCAACCATGCATTAGACCCTATGCTGAGCTCCTTGTGTTTCTTCTTGCTAATCTTCATGACAACCCACAGAGGTAGATCTATTCTCACTATACTCAGGAAGAAAATGAAGCTCAAGGAGAAGAAAATATTTGCCCAAGGTTATACAGAGAGTAAGTGGCAGAACCATAAGGTAAACTCAGATTTGTCTAATGCAAAAAAAAAAAAAACAAGGCTCAGAAAGGGAAAGCAGGGGCAATGAGCCCACTTGGGAGTCCCCTGGCTCTGCTCCTAACACAGACTCATCACGGAAGGTGTAGGTCCTACAGCTCACAGACGACACCTTCTGCCTTCCTGCCAACAGCCTCTGGGGATTCTTAGAACCAGCCTCTGGCAGGTGCAGGAAATATTTAGGGTCATTGCATCTGGAGGCAGCGGCTTTCCCTCAGACTCCAAGATCCCTAAAGCTGTAAAATTGGAACCTTGAAAGTACAAAATCAAGGACTCGTAACATCACAGAATGTTAAAAGCATACCATCAGAATTTTTTAAATGGTAGAATCATGAAATCTTAAAAACCACCATATTGCAGAATCCTCAAATCACAGCATCATAGAAATAGAAACACATGGAATGTGTCACTGAATTATCCTCTCTTGAATTCATGTAATCATAGTTTCTTAAAATTGTACCATCTCAGATTCACAGAATGTCAGAGCTGGAGGAGCCCTTGGAGATCCTC
>NW_011479662.1:9072-10504 GCF_000754665.1 Bison bison bison | reverse complement strand
GAAATCCTATCTAAACTTCACAACCCAGCTCAATTGCTGCTTCTTGCAGGAAGTCCTCCCTGACTTCCAACCAGAAATATTCTTTGCTTCTTCCTAGCTCCAGCATCCATGCTCTCCATGTTGTTGCTTTGAACTTTTCCAAGGCATTTCTTTCACCAATCCCCTCAATGCCCTTGTATTCCCCCCACCACCACTATCTCTGCTTTCCTTCCCTGTGGGAAAGAGAGGACACCTATACTATTTAAGGCCAGTCTCTCCACCCAGGCTCTGGAGCCCACCCCTGCTACCTCCTCCATAACAATTATCCCCTCTCCCTCCAGTATTTCAACCTCTCCCTCTCTGTTGCCTCCTTCCTACCAACATTTATAGAAGCTCAAGTCTCTCCCATCTGGGAATAAAAACCCTCTATCTGCCCCCACATCTCCCTCGAGCAATCACTGTCCCTCTCTCCTCTTCACAGCTAAGCTTCTTGAGAAATTCGTCTACACTGGCCATCTCCACTTCAGTACCTCCCACGGGTTCTTCAACCCACTGCAATCTGCCTCATGTGCCCACCAAGCCACAGAAACTCTTCTTAGTAAGGTCGCCCAGGACCTCCCACTGGTTAAAGCCAATAGACTTTCTCCCACCCTCATCTTACTTCTCCCAGCTATAACATTTGCCACTCTTAACAAGCCCCTCCTGTGTGCAGACGGCTCTTCCCTTCCTCTGCTTCCATGAGCCCACTCCCTGCTGGTTTTCCTCCTACTTCTCAGGACCACCCCCAGCTCCTCTTCCTCTCCCCATTCCTTATATGTTGGTACCTCTTCTCCAGTTCTGCTCTGGTCCTCTTCTCTTTCACTCCACACTCACTGTCCAGGGATCTCATTCCATTCCATAATTTCAGGTATGGCTGAGGACCCCCACATCTCTCTCTCTCTAGCATGGACCTCTCTCCTGGGTCTCACCAAGCCTAATGCTTGCTGGAAGCTCCACCAAGATGGCTCTTAGGGCCTTCAGAGTTCACAGGGACCTCTCACTCAGCATCTTACCACTGCAAACCTATCCTCTTGCATTTCCCACTTTCGTGAAGGGGCACCACCACCCAGTGGCCCAAGCCTAGATTCTTCCTGCTCCTTTAGCAAGTGAAGTGAAAGTCACTCAATCGTGTCCAACTCTTTGCAACCCCACCGACTATACAGTCCATGGAATTCTCTAGGCCAGAATACTGGAGTGGGTAGCCTTTCTCTTCTCCAGGGGATCTTCCCAACCCAGGGATCGAACCCAGGTGTCCTGCATTGCAGGTGGATTCTTTACCAGCTGAACCACAAGGCAAGCCCAAGAATACTGGAGTGGGTAGCCTATCCCTTCTCCAGGGAATCTTCCCGACCCAGGAATCAAACCAGGGTCTCCTGCATTGCAGGCAGATTCTTTACCAACTGAGCTGTCAGGG
>NW_011479662.1:6273-7617 GCF_000754665.1 Bison bison bison | reverse complement strand
TCCTTCTAAAATGCTAACCTGATCATGTTACCTTCCCTCTTCAAGAGCTGCTCGTAGCTCTCCAGCTGCCTACCATGACAAAGGAGCCTGGACTCCGCAAACGGCTGTCTGAGGTATATCTAATCTCTGCCTCAGTGTACAGCCTTACCATTTCTCACCTCTAGGCCTTGGCATTCACTATCAGAGCATCTTCTCCCATCTCTATCACTCAAAATCTTTACAGACCTTGGATAATTGGTTCAAACACTACTTTCTTCAGGAAAACAAATACGTGACTCACAAACCAGAAGTAATTCCTCTCCAATATGCATAGAGAAATAAATGCCTCCAGTGTCACTCAGGATCTCCAAGAACCAGGACGGTAGTTGGCAATTATATCTGAGACCATGGACTTTGGGTGCTGGGCGAGCATTAACAGAGGTTCCCTTTGCCTCCTGAACTATTACTCTGGATTCATGTCCCTGGGGCCCTCTGCTAACACTGACTCATCCTTGCCTTCTCCCTTTCTCTCACCTGCTGTTGGATCTATCTCATTAATAACTCTCAAAGGATTTAGATTCCATAAGGTGAAATTAAAATGCTTCTTTGTGAACAGTGTCCACTGGAGTAAAGCAACACAGTAGCACTGCTCCAAGTCATTTCTTCAATGCCAACACCCCAGTTCAGGCCTTCTAGCTGGCCTCCACGCATATGATCCATTTTTCATACTGACTGCTAATGTGATGTTTCTAAAACACAAATTTTACCAAATTTTTCTATTTAGTATCCATTCACATGACACTTCATCACTAGCAATACTGGTTCTTAACTTTTTCTGGAGGAACATAAAACTCTTTATGCATTTAATGAAAGCCAGGAACCATCTCCCCAACAGCAAATCCACACAACCAGACAAACACAACATTTTGCATTCAATTTCAGGAGGTTCCCAGGCCACCTGAAGCCATTTGGGACCCGTGCAACCCAGGCTCTTAACAAACCTCTGGCTCTACCCAACAACATCCAGGTTCTTGTGCGTATGCTATTCCTTCTGCCTGGAATATTCTGGCACACTTCACCCTTTCCCCTGGCTGCCTCTGAGTCATCCTCTAAGACTCAGCTCTTAGGCTGAGATGACCTACACCAGCCCTAGGTAGGGCTAGATCTCTCACTGCTGTGGAAGCCACTCCACAGCACCTCCCACGCTGTGCTCTCCTTTGTTCATAGCCCTCCTCAGTTTTCCCCAACTGACTGGGAATATGTGGAAGGTCAAGAACCATTACCCAGCATAGGCCCTGGCCACAGCAGAACTCCCTAAGTGTCTACTGAAGTGGAACATTAATAATAGCTACCCTTTTTTTTGAG
>NW_011479662.1:4142-6173 GCF_000754665.1 Bison bison bison | reverse complement strand
TGGAATTCTCCAGGCCAGAATACTGGAGTGGGTAGCCTTTTCCTTCTCTAGGGGATCTTCCCAACCCAGAGATCGAACTCCGGTCTGCCAAACTGCAGGGGGATTCTTTACCGGCTGAGCCACAAGGGAAGCCCATGATCTCTTCTACCCCTCAATAAATAAACTCTATGATGCTGGTGGTTCTTTTTGACAGATGAAGAACTGGGCTCAGAGATGTAAAGTCGGTTGTTTAAAGTCACCCAGTTAGTGGGTGCCAGAGGTGGAACTGAAATTTGAGACCACTGCAAGTATTGGTCCACCATGCTTCCCTGCCCGTACTGTGAGACGGCATCAGTAGCAGAATAGGACCATGAATTAGGGCCAGAATGCCCTGCCTGGGCTCCATTCCCCAGGGCCATCTACATTTATTTTCCCTCCTGTGTCACCTTCATGCCAAGAGCAGAGACCTGGCTCTCTCTCTTCTTTTTCCTTTTGGACATGCCACATGGCTTGCAAGATCTTAGTTCTTTGACCAGGGACTGAACCCAAGCCCTAGCAGTGAAAACACCAAATCCTAATCCCTGGACTGCTGGCGAATTCCCTGGTCTCATTTTTTATAGTCCAACCCCTGGTCCCTTCCCATGTACTATATTCAGCCTCCTCATCTCAAAACCCCACTGTAGTCAGTCCATCCTTTGCCCAGAACCATCCCTAGACATGTACAACTTTTAAATCCAATCCAATCCAAGGCTACACACTGTCTATGAAGAAAACAAGACATGGGTAGCCCCTGCTCTTCATGAGTTGATAGTCATCCAGGAGTTTTACATGTACCATCTCCAATCCTAAAATCAGCCCTGAGAGGTACATAGGCATTATCCTCATTGCACAGATGAGGAAACAGAAGCTTAGAGGCTTGCTGAGAGTCAAGCTGGTAAGTAGCAGAATTTGGACTTGAATAAAGGTACTGACCCAACTATATTCCATTAGGTCATCCTACTTAGAAGACGCAAAAAGTAGGCAACCATTTCTGGCAGGATTGGGGGATAAAGGAAAGCTATTGCTCTTTCAAGACTTAGTACACATCCACTCCTGTAGGGGACAGGTGAGGTGAGGGACCCCTCCTCTGGCAGCACTCTGAACCTATCATTGTCTATGGGTCTCTCTCCCTTCTAGACTTGAGCTCTCTGACTGTAGGATCAGACACAACTCATCCCCATGTCTCACCAAGGTTCAGCACAAGGACTAACTGAGACCATGCAGGACAAATGCTTGCTGAATGAATGAGGTGGCATTTGAGCAAGTTATTAAAAGGAAAAATAACATCTGAACAGGTGGATACAGGGGAAAAGCATGGAGGAGGAAGGAAACAAGTTAGTAAAGGCAAGGAATTGGGACCAAGAAAAAAGGCCAGTAATTTAAAAATTGTGACAGGGTATGCATAACATTTTTTCATTGTTTCAAGAGGGTTTTCTTTTCCTTACAAAAGTGGATCATACTATAAGCTCTGTTCTGCAATTTGCTTTTTTCATTTTTTTTTGGAGGTCTTTTCAGGTGAGTATATAGAGATATATCTTTTTCTTTTGATCTACTACAGAGTATGGGTGGATCATGAAAGAAATCCTACTGATGGACAGGTAGGTTATTTTAATTGTTTGCTATTATAAGCAATGCTGCAAAGAACATCTTTGCATATGTCTGAAAGTAGTTTTGAAGGATTTCTAAAAGGTGAATTGCTGGGCAAAGAATGCACGTTTTGTTTAAAATGTAGATAAAAGTTATTTCCGTAGCTTTAACATTTTTATAGACCAGCTAAAAATAAAGATTATTCCTACTCACATAATCCTGTCTCCATCTAAGAAGCATACATCATGCAACCTTTTCATTAAGAGCTGGCTGAGAATGCTATCCTACAAAAGGGCATGTGATAAAGAGCTGCACAGTGTGGCTTATGTTTGCAGTTGGGGTTGAGGTACTTGGAAAAGGCCTCTAGCTGGCCACGTTGGGGTCTAATAGTGAAACTCTAGAGAAATCTAGCTCTGAAACATAGTT
>NW_011479662.1:473-3325 GCF_000754665.1 Bison bison bison | reverse complement strand
TTTTATTTTTTGCATTTATTTTTGTGCAAGGTAGGGATTTAACTTAAATTTTTTTCTTCTATTTTTCTGTCCGTGTTGCGCGGCATATAGGATTTTAGTTTCCAGACAAGGGATTGAACCCATGCCCCCTGCACTGGAAGTGTGGGGTCTTAACTACTGGACCACCAGGGAAGTTCCTTAAATTTTTTCCAAATGGTAGGATTTTTTTCCAAATCCTATCCCATTTACTGACTTCCCACTGATTTAAAATGTATTCTTTGTCATAAATTGAATTCTCATATGAATATGTGAGTTTGTTTCTAAATTCTCTATTTTGTTCAATTTATGTATTCCTCTATTTATGATATATTTTTAATTTCTGTAGATTTATGTTAAGTTTTTAATCTAATAGGGCAAGTCCCCCCTCATTGTTCTTCTTTTTCAAATTTTTCTTAGTAATTCATGGGCATTTACTCTTCCAAATGAACTTTAAAATCCAATTGTCTGATCCCCAAAGAAAATACCACTAAAATTTTAATGAGAAATACATTGAACCTTTTGATCAAATTGGGGGGGGGTGTCATTTTAAACCATATTAAATTCTTCCCATCCAAGAATAGGACATGACTCTCAATTTATTCAAGCCTTACAGCCTTTGATGAAATTTTATAGTTTTCTACAAAGGAGTATTTTAAATTTCTTATAAATTTGTGGGAATTTTTTTTCTTTGCTATTGCGAATGGAATCTTTTTCTATTACGTCTTCTAATTATTGATGGTATTCAGAGAAGCTAATGGTTTGGGTGTACATTTATCCTGTATCTACCCATCTCACTGAATTTTCTTATTAGTTCTAATAATTTTTCCTTTTATTCTCTTTGATTATCTAAGTAGACAACCATATCGTCTTCCAATAATGCTAATCCTCTTTCTGATATTTATATCACTTTTTTAAATCCCAATGATTAAAACTTCCAGAAAAATATTGGTTAGTGACAGTGATAAGAGTCATCCTTATTTTGTTTTTGAATTGAATGGAAATTTATCTAGCACTTCATTGTTACATTTGATGACTGATTTTGGTCTCTGATAAAAATTCTTACCAAGTGAAGGAGGTTTTCACTCATTCCTAGCTTACTGTACTAGTTATCTATCGTAGTTTAACAAATTGTCCTAATGCAGCAAGAGATAACTAAGGCACTAAGGGTTTTTAAATCAAGAATGGATGTGTAATTTTGTCAGATTATTTTTTCAGCATTTATGTAGACAGAGTAAAAAGAAAAGATTGTATAACTATTAGTATAATCAATTATAACAACAGCTTTCCTAATGTTGAACAACCCCTGCACTCGTGGGACAGACCTTCACCTGTTGTGATACAGCCTTCTTTTAATACACTGATGGGTTCAGCTGGAGAATCTAAAACACACATTTAAAATATGTGTTTCTCTATTAATATGTGAGGTTAGGCTACATAGTTTTCTTTCTTTTTTTTAAACGTAGCTGATCATCAAGATTGGACAGAACCTCCATCATACCTGAACTACCATGTCTGAGGAGAAAACTTTGACCATCTTTTAAATTTCTTCTATACAGTTCTATTCTATTCAGGTTTTCTGCCACTCATTAAGTGATTTTGGTCATTTATATTTTCCTAGAAAACCACTCGTTTCATCTAGATTTTCACATTTTTTGGTATAAAATTATACAAAGCACTTTCTCATGACTTTTTAATATTTTCTGAATCTGTGGTTAAATCCCTTTCATCATACTTCATGTTTTCTTGCCTTTTTCTCAATCATATCTGCCAGAGCATGGTCTGTCTAGTTTACTGGTCTTTTCAAAAACATCTCTAAGTTTATCAAACCTTTTGTTTTCTATTTCATTAATTTCTGTCTTTTTAAAAATATTTATTTGCTTATTTTGGCTGCACTGGGTCACCGTTGCTGTGCCAAGGCTTTCTCTAGTTGCGGTGAGTGGAGGCTCCTCTCCAGTTGTGGTGCGTGGGCTTCTCATTGCTATGGCTTCTCTTTTTGCAGAGCACAGACTCTAGGGCGTTCAGGCTTCAATAGTTGCTACACACAGGCTTAGATGCCCCCCGGCATGTGGGATCTTCCTGGACCAGGGATTGAACCGGTGTCCCTTGCATTACAAGGTTGATTCTTAACCACTGGACCACGAGGGAAGCCCAATTTCTGGTTTTATCTATAGTAATTACTTAATTCTACTTTCTTTTGGTTGTCCTTTTTATAGAGTCTTGATTGGAATAGCTAGTTCATTTAAGCTGTCTTGTTCTCTAATAAAAGCATTTAAAACTACAAACTTTCTTCTGGGAACCCCCTTGGTCATATCCCATAGGTTTTGTTCTATAATATTCTCAATTGACATCTACTCTAAATAGTCCATAAATTCCATTCTTGTTTCCTCTTTAACACAAGTGTTTTTAAACTTTAAAATGGACCTAGCCTTTTTTGCCATTGCTATTAAAATTTCATTTTATACATTATAATCAGAAAATGTATTTATTTCAAATTATCTTGGAAATAATCTCCTTCTACAAAAGTGTAGGCAGATGGTTTCCTCTGCCTAAACACCCTAACCTATCCTATCCAACTGGCAGACTCTTACTCATCCTACAAAACAGCTCAAATATTACATATTCTAGGACCAACCACTCCCACTTTGGGGGGAAAGTATCTAAGAAGGATTTTTAAGGAAGGTCAAGCTACAAACAGGCTGTGAATGTCCTCTTTGGTCTCCTGGCCTGGTCCCCCAGTCACTCTGCTCACCCGCTCAGACACCCATTCCACAATCACTCCAGGGGCTAGAGGAAGATGGGGGAGGGGCTGGCAATGATATTCATATTTGTCTGGA
>NW_011479662.1:0-373 GCF_000754665.1 Bison bison bison | reverse complement strand
TTAAAAAAAAGAAAAAACCACAAAGTCAAGAAAGAGAGGACGGCACTGAACCACAAACAGAACACAATGACAACAGGGGGCAGCAGAGACGAAAGAGCTGGGCTGGGCCTCCTGTGTTCCAGGTGACTCCGTGGGGACCTCGGCCACGGAGACACTGGGACACCACAGTAGGGAAAGGGGAGGGGGCCCTCCTCACACCAGATGCTACACGGGGATGGAAGAGGGGAGGGGGACGGGTGGATGAAAGAGAAAGGGAAAAGGTGTGTGGGGAGGGGGTTGTTCCCCCTTATAGAAGACCCCTCACAAGAAGGGAGGGAAGGATGGGGAGAAAAGAGGCTCTGGGTCCACAGAGGGTGAAGAACCCAGGCTGGGG
>NW_011479661.1:14266-15312 GCF_000754665.1 Bison bison bison | reverse complement strand
TGAGGTGGCCAAGGTACTGGAATTTCAGCTTGAGCATCAGTCTTTCCAATGAACACCCAGGACTGATCTCCTTTAGGATGGACTGGTTGGATCTCCTTGTAGCCCAAGGGACTCTCAAGAGTCTAACTTAGGATATACTAACTCTGAGACACTTTGCAAGTGAGGATGTCCAGTAGCAGTTGAATAGAATCTTAAGCTCAGGGGAAGGCTTCCCTGGTGGCTCAGTGCTAAAGAATCTGCCAGTGCAGGAGACACAGGTTTGATCCCCGATCTGGGAGAAGGTCATATGCCACAGAACAACTAAGCCCGTGCTCGAGAGCCCAGGAGTCACAGCTACTGAGCCCACATGCTACAACTACTGAAGCCTGGACTCCCTAGAGCCCATGCTCAGGCTCCACAGTGAGAAGCCACTGCAATGAGAAGTGTGTGCACTGCAACTAGCAACAACCCCTGCTTAACGCTACTAGAGAAAAGCCCATGAAGCAATGAAGACCTAGCATAGCCAAAAATAACTAAGCTCAGGAGAAAGAACGTTTGAGCACATCAACATACAGATAATATTTATTTTATTTATTTATATATTTTTAGTTCTACCAGTTTATTGCTACCAACTCATCACCCTCCACCCTCATGCACACGTGCTCAGTCATGTAACCCCATGGACTGCAGCCCGCCAGGCTCCTCTGTCCATGGACTTTTCCAGGCAAGAATACTGGAGTGGGTTGCCATTTCCTTCTCCACAGATAATATTTAAAGCCATAAGAATGGATGACATCACCTTGGGAATGAGTTTTGATAGAGAGGGGAAGAGATCTAAGAACCTGACCTCAGTTCAGTTCAGTTCAGTCACTCAGTCGTGTCCGACTCTTTGCGACCCCATGAATTGCAGAACACCAGGCCTCGCTGTCCATCACCAACTCCCAAAGTTCACTCAGACTCACATCCATCGAGTCAGTGATGCCATCCAGCCATCTCATCCTCTTTCGTCCCCTTCTCCTCCTGCCCCCAATCCCTCCCAGCATCAGAGTCTTTTCCAATGAGTCAAC
>NW_011479661.1:12297-13329 GCF_000754665.1 Bison bison bison | reverse complement strand
ATCTAAAATATGATACAAATGAACTTATTTAGAAAACAGACTCACAGACTTAGAAAACAAACTTATTTTTACCAAAAGTGAAATGTGGGTAGGGGTAGATTAGGAGGATGGGAATAACATATACACACTGCTATAGATAAGATGAGGGTTTCCCAGGTGGCACAATGGTAAATAAATTGACTGCCAATGCAGGAGATGCAGGAGACATGGATTCAATCTTTGGTAGGGAAGATCCCCTGGAGGAGGAAATGGCAACCTGCTCCAGTATTCTTGCATAGAAAATTCCATGTACTGAGGATATGAGTAGGCTACAGTTTATGGGGTTGCAAAAGAATGGACTTTACTGAGCATGCATGCATGCATAGATAAGATAGATACAAGGTCCTACTGTATAGCACAGGAGCTATATTCAGTATCTCATAATAAGCTATATAGAAAAGAATATGAAAGGTATATATATATATATAATTGAATCACTTTGCTGTATACCATAAACTAAGCTATGGAGAAGTTAATTAAGAGAGAGACTGAGGATTTACTATTGAATTTAGCACAGTGGGAGTCATGCATAAACTTGAGAAGGGGTCCTTTTTTGTGTGTGTGGAGCCCTTTTGGAGTAGATTCAAGATAGAGCTGGAGAAGAGGGAGGGGACAAAGTGAGAATAAGAAATCTCTTTCAAGGGATTTTTGGATGTATAAGGAAGCAGAGAAATCAGGTAATAGTTGGAGATTGTTTAAAGCCAGGGGTTATTTTTTAAAACAAGAAGATACTATGTATGTTTGTGTTGGCAGAGTGCCAACTGAGTAATTTCCTCAGTTCAGTCTCTGCAACAAAGATTTGGAACTGGTGGACCAGTGTTCAGCTCAGTTACAGGTCAGAGATTTATTTGGTACAAGCAACTCTTGCAGATCAATTCCAGAAAAATAAACGACCCAATCAAAAAATGGGCCAAAGAACTAAATAGACATTTCTCCAAAGAAGACATACAGATGGCTAACAAACACATGAAAAGATGCTCAACATCACTCATT
>NW_011479661.1:1444-10789 GCF_000754665.1 Bison bison bison | reverse complement strand
TAATTTTTTGCCTGTTCATTACAATGGCACTTATTTGTAGTCCTGAATAGGTAGCAGAGATCTCCTAGGGGCTCGCAGGTATATTGAGTGTCCTCTTCTTTGTTCTTCCACAGCTTAATGCCTGAATAGTGAATCCAGGAGTGTGTGCCCTGGTACCTTGACTGCTGTGGGGGTAGAAAGCATTAAAGGGTAGGGGCCCTTCCATGTGGGCTGGAGTTGAACGTTTCTGGACCCATCTTTCCAGAACTCTATGGTCTTGAAATTGGAGACTACTGCATATACTGCTCTCCTTTTTCCATCTAAGACAAAGGTGTTTCCATCAGTGTGCTGATTTCCTCAGGATTGGTCAGAGGATCTTCTGATAATCCCTCTGGGGGTTTTTGTCCAATGGTCCAAAGTTTCTAGGCAAGAGTAAAAGGAGAAAGAGCCCTCAGGGGGATAGGCAGGATAGGATAGGTTAAGAAAACCTCACAAGGGGATATACTCAGTACAGGATTTTCCATCAGCATTGTCTGGTATTTGAGGATCCTTTGATCAGACATAAATAGGTGGCCTTTGTCATTCAGAAGTTGTTTCATTTGGTAGCTAGTAAAAATAGTTAGCTTTCCCCAAGAGTTTTACAGCATCTTCTATTAGGATTGCAATAGCTGAAAGATTTCAAAGGCAGGGAGAACAGCCTTGGGTGATTGGATCAAGCCTCTTGCATAAGTAAACTATTGGCTGGGGCTCAGGTCCCAACCTTTGAGTTAACACTCCCAAGGCTATTCCTTCCTTTTTGTGGACATACAGTTGGGCTGTGGACATACAGTTGGGCTTTTTCTGGATCTGGCAACATAAGGCAGTGCTTGGGGTAAGGCCTGTTTAGTGTAGCCTCTGCCTTCTTTGAGGAGGTCCTAGTGTCAGTGGGATTGAATCGTCCTGTCACTTTAAGTTTTTATATAAGGGCTGAGTGATTAGGCCATAGTTGGGTATCCAGAGTCTACAATAACTGGTTAGCCCCAGGAAAACACAAATGTCTCCGAGTCACAGGGGAAGGCAACTGGAGGATTCTTTGTACTGGCCAGAGAACAGCCTCCTGGACCTGTGTATAATCTGAAAACCCAGATAAGTGACCTTTGTCTGGACCACCTGTGCCTTAGCACAGGAGACTTTATGTCCCCTCTCTGCCACAAAGTTTAGAACCTGAATTGCATTTGTTGGGCATTTTCCTCATCTGGAGAGCAGATTAGTAGGTCATCTACATATTGCAATATTTTCCCATTAGGTCCCAGGTCCAGATCTAGAAGATCTCAGCTAAGAACCTGTCCAAAGAGGTGGGAGATATCTCTAAATCCCTGAGGTAATACTGTCCAAGTCATTTGTTGTTTTTCTCCTGGAGCCTCCCACTTCAGGCAAAAGATATTGGGATTCTTTAACCAGTGGAATGCAAAAGATTATGTCCTTAAGATCCAGGACAGTAAACCACTTGGCACTGGGTGGGCTATCTCCCAGAATTACATAGGGATTTGGTACCATGGGATGCAAAGGGACTACAGCTTCATTTATGATCTGGAGATCTCGAACCATTCCCCAGGTCCTGTCTTTTTTCTTTACAGGGAGGATTAGGGTTACATGGTGAATAGCTGGGGACCAATAGCCCACAGGCAAGGAATTTGTTTATTAGAGGCTGTAGTCCTTCCTGAGTTTCTCTTCTGAAGGTGTATTGTTTCCTACTTGGAAACTGAATGGAAACTCAGAGGATAATGACAACCAATTCAGCTTGATGGGCTTGTCCAGGTGTCCCCTGGTTCCACACTTGGGGGTTAATTTTGTCCTCCCATAGTTTTTAGTCCCTCTCTATTGGAGAGGGCATAATGGGTTTCTCAGTAGTAACCAGGAGTTGAAGGGCTCTAGGGGCTGAAAAGTTTCCCATCACAAGGGTGGTCCCTAGCTTGGTGAGTATAGCTCTTCTCAAAAAGGGAGTAGGGCACTCAGGGACCATCAGAAACTGATGGGATAATATCTGTCCATCCCAGCAACAAAGAAGTGCTTGGGTGAATATTTTTGTAATTGTTTTTCTGTAGTACCCAAAATGGTACAGATTTGTAGGGAGAAGGCTCTGGAGTAGGAGGTCAAGACAGAGTATGCAGCCCTGGGTGTCAACCAAGAAATTTTCAGAGCTACTTGCCACATTCAGTTCCACCCTTGTCTCTAACCCCTAGATGGTCATCCATGACAGGTGGGCTGGCTGGCGTGGGCTGCTTCCATCCTCTTGAACCATCATAAGTGAAGGCTTGGCACTTGACCTTGAGGCTCTTGGGTCCCCAGGGCAGAGTGCTGCCCAATGTCCCAGTTGATGGCAATTGTAGCAAGCCATTTTAGAAGACTTGTCATGGTTTGGCCACGCTTTGGCCCAATGCCCCACCTGTCTACAGATTAGGCTTTTCTCTCCTGCCTTGTCCTTCAGGGACTCGGGGTTTGCCACAAGGCTTCTCTAGAGGGCAGCCAGCATTTGGGTATACCTTGTCTCTTTCCATTTCTCCCTTTCCTGGCCCTGGGCCTACCTCTCCTGCTCTCTATTATAAAAGTATTGGTGGCTTTCTGGACCATCTGGTCTAAAGAGACAGCTAGGTCCTGTTGCTGTAGCTGTTGTAACTTTATCCTTATGGCTGATGCACACTGGGACAGGAATTTGTCCTTTAAAATCACCTGTCCCTTGTAAGAGTCTAAGTCCAGATTGGTAAACTTTTGGAGGGCCTCTTTTAGCCTTTCCAGAAAGGCAATGGTGTTCTGGTTGGGGTCATGAGTTATTGCTGAGACCTAGGCACAGCACCATAAGTAACAGGTTTCCTAACAGGGTGGATTTCCTTAGGGTGCATCTTAATGAAGCTGATCCAACCCAGTACTGTTACCTCCTGGGAGCAAGACATTTACAGGTCAGGGTGAAGATCCCCAAGCAGATTGTGGTCTATCAACCTCCTGGAGATCAAATCCTCAGGCCGGTCAAGGCAGGTCAGCCTCCCAGGAATTGAGTCCCTGGGCAGGTCGAGGGATGTTGACCACCTGGGACCCCCGGAATGGTGGATCCCTGAGCAGGTTGAGGCATGGCAACCTCCCAGGGACTGGATCCCTGGGCATGTTGGGGCAGGTCGACCTCCTGGGATCCCCAGGCTGGAGTTGGGCTTCCCCAAGATCTCCAGCATGACTCGTGCTGGGAAGGATGAAGGGGTTATAATCAGAGCCAGGCATCCCCAGGTCAGGAACTGGGTGTCCCCAGGGATTCCAGCAGAGGGGTGTTGGATGGGCCTGACTCTTTGCTGGTTTGTCCACCTGGATGGGAATAAATAGCATGATGTAAAGCAATCTAAGCTGTGGCCTGAGACTGGGAACCTGGCAAAACAGCCACAAGACTAATTCTCTTATCACCTTGAAAGAATGTATGTCTCTGACTTCCTCGCATAGTCCTCCATAAGATCAGCTTAGGGTGGAGATTTCATCCAGGGGGTACGTTCACAGCTTTAGGAAAAGAGTGGTTTGGGCCCAAATAGCCTGCAGAGGTAACTCCCACTAGCAGCAAACATTGTTTCTGGAAGCTCAGTTGCCCTCGAAGGGATGTCACCAGCAGGTGGACTTCTAGCAGGCTTTGGGTGCCTGCCACCTGCACAGCGGGTCCACTGAGAGATGCTGTTTTCATACATGTTGTAGGGAACCTGGACGTGAAGGCCTGACTCTCTAGAGAGATTGGGTACTATACAATATTTCCCTTCCAAGGGCCAACCGTTTTCTGGTTGTCCTGCCAAAAAGTTGCAGAGGCAACACTGTGGGCCCAGACAGGGCTCACGAAAAGAGCACACCTTTTGGAAATAGAAACCTGATAACCCTCCCAATGTTTTGCAGAGAGTGGCATTGATGGAGGGAGGAGCTGGAGGGCAGGAGGAGAAAGCAGCCAGAAGACCGTGCTGAGGAACCCCCTACACAACCTGCCGGGAAAGTGGCTAAATGCCTGACTTGTGCCCACAGTTTTCACTGGCCTGAACCTTGGCACAGGGGAGATTAAGGACAGAAGAACCCTCACCCGTTTGGGAAACAGCTACTGGGGTGCAACGGACAATGGGGCCTTCAGGACATGCTGGGAAGTAGTCCCTGCCAGAATCCCTCAGTTACATCCACACCTGCTCGCCTGCTCGCTGAGTGTTCAAGGAGACAAGAAACCAGCAACTGTAAAGGAATTAAGATTTTGTTAGCCATATGGTCCTTCCAGCCATAGAGGTGAGGGCCTCCTCTCTTAACCAGAGGTCTTCTGGAATCTGAGACTGAGCTGCAGAAGCCTTCTGCTGAGTACCTTTTTGCTCTGCCAGTTCCTGCCACGTTCTGCTTCCTGTCACTTCCGCTGCGCTTGGCTTTCTCTGTGCTGGATTTCCTCCGCTTTCGGCCATGTTGGACTTCTGCTGCAGTCGGTTTCTACTGTGTGCGCTTTCGTTGCATTGGGCTGGTTGAGACAGAGAATATTGTGTAAAGAAGAGAGTGTAACTGTCTAAGTGGAAGGGATTGAGAACCAGTGTACAAATGTTAGCAGATAGGATGATGGTTAGTTCATGCATAGTAACACGAAGGAAGAGAGAATATACACATAGGGCAGGTTAGTTGACATGGTGGTAGCAGAACAGAGGAGATAGAGGTATCTGTCCATTGTTCTAGGTTAGAACCAAGGACCTGTGTAGCTGAAGTAGAATGGAAGTGAGAAATGCAATATTTCCTGCCATATCAATAAACAAAACATATCGCTGTCATCAAGGATTGCATCCACCACCAGCAGCAGCCAGCACCGATGGTGAGCTGATGGGCCCTAAGGGAACTTAGGAGGCAAAGAATACCTGCCATTTAGCAGCCATTAGACTACAGCCGCTTCCTGCGTATATTAATTACTCATTTGTGTCCGACTCTTTGCAACCCATGGACTGTACACCAGGCTCCTCTGTCCGTGGAATTCTCCAGGCAAGAATACTGGAGTGGGTTGCCATTTCCTTTTCCAGGAGATCTTCCTGACCCAGGGATCGAATCTGGGTCTCCCACATTGCAGGCAGATTCTTTAAGATCTGAGCCAACCAGTGAAAACTGCCACTCCCTACAGTGTGCCCTGAGGAAATTCAGGATGTGAGAACACAGGATACTGGTCCCAGAAAACTTATCTGCATATCAAAAGAATGACTTCAGTGAGCCCAGACTCTTGCATCTTCCCACACAGAGAAAGGATTGATATTGAAGCTGAAGCTCCAATACTTGGGGCACCTGATGCAAAGAGCTGACTCATTAGAAAAGACCCTGATGCTGGGAAAGATTGAGGGCAGGAGGAGAAGTGGACGACAGAGGATGAGATGGTTGGATGGCATCACCGACTCAATGGACATGAGTTTGGGCAAGCTCCAGGAGATGCTGAAGGACAGGGAAGCCTGGTGTGCTGCAGTCTATAAGGTCTCAAAGAGTCAGATATGACTGAGTGACTGAACACTGCAATACACACCTAGAAAACCATTAAATACTTTAACTTGAGATATCTGGTTTTCCTTTAATAACAATAAACTTTTGACATTCATACTACCGGTCCTCTGTTGCAAAACTTCTATATAACCTGAGCCCCCATGCCACCCTCCTCATCTCCGCCTCCTCAGGGCAGTTCTCTCAAGGTTGCTTGAGATGCTGCCTCCCGGGCTTGAAGTCCTAAAAACTCCCCCTGAATAAAACAGAACTCTCAACTGTTAGGTTGTGAGTATGTTTTAAGTTGACAGAAGTTCTCTGAAGAGGTCAGGATTTTGGAAATTTAATCCATGGACATTTATCCAGATTTATGACAGGAGTGTTGCAAAGGCTGATATGATACACAGGAGTGTTGTAAAGACACACATGACACAATCCTGAGGCAATAAAGAAAAGTAAAAGTAATAAAATCTGATGACATGAGCGAGCATCATGCTGGGAGATTTTTAAGACAGTCAGAGGGAAATGATCTGGAAGGGTCCAGTAGGAGAAAGGACAGATAACTTCTCCACGTCTAGGTCCTGTGGCAAAAGAGGCACGGGGAGCAGCGACCCCTTGAGAGCACGTATGCCCTAAATTGGTTATTGACATCTTTGTACCAGCAAATGTTACTGTCCAAGGTTTTTTTGGTCACCGCACAACAGGCCAGTAAATCAGAGATGAGATGTTGAAACAAGGAATGATGACTTTATTTGGAAAGCCAGCAAACTGAGAAGATGGTAGACAAAAATCTCCAAAAGACCATCTGGGGGTCTGGATGCCAGTATCTTTTACAGAACAGAGAGGGGGAGGTGAGAAAGTAAAGTAAAAAGGCCATTAATCTTGCAAATCTCTCTTTGAATGGTCAGCCCCAAGGAGGGGATGTGTTCAGGCAGAGAGGCAGAGTCCCTGGAGGCAGACCATTATGTATAAACGGTATTCTTTTTACAAACAAAGGCAATGGGAACCAAAAGTTAAAGAAACAGATCCTACACAGAGTCAGATTTTGTTCTTCCCTGTGACACTGATATTTATTGGAATGCCAAATACATCGGCATCAATAAATGAGGGCAAGGGCTTCAGCATTGTTTGCTCCTGCATTTAATGTTTCACTCTATTCATATGCATTGGACTCTATTCATATGTGTGTTTTAGAGAAGATGGACACTCACATCCCTGCGTTCTAGTGAATTTCCAACTCAGGAAACCATATTGTGCTTCTCTACATGTCTTTCTGCTATTTCAATGGAAACAAACCCTCTTCTCTGCTTCCTCTTTGGCACTCAGCAGAGAGAATGCTGCCTGCATGTTTCCAGAGAGGGAGGCCCTAATCAAATGGAGCTTTATGTTGTCTCCTAATGGTGACACAGTCTTTTCAAAGTGCTTTCAGAGTCTGTAGAGGAAAAGTACCCAGCAGACATAAAACCTGCTAGGAACTTAATCATGCACTCTGAGCAGCAGATCACTCAAATATAATTGGCTTGAGATTTCATTTAACCTTGTTTTGTTGGACACATATAGCCATCCCTGTACCCCACGTCTTCTCTCTCTCAGATGGACAAATAGTGTTTTCTTGAATGTGTTCTCTTTTCCAATTCAAACAATTCTAATGATTCTTCTTTGACAAGAGTCTTTCACTTTGACGGTCCAATTCAGTACATCCACATGGTTATTATGAGCAAGATCTCAGGTCCTAGGGGAAAAATGAATGAACAGATGAATGAATTCTGGTCCCTGCAGGCAAAAGCTTGCTGTGAAGAAGGAAATGTAGTTCACACTGCTTCACTAATCTCTTGGCTAAGTGAGAACAGAATATTGTCTCAAGCTTCCTCACAGCAACAATTCCCTGGGTAGTGACGGGAAATAGGAATTATTAACAGACTTCTCAGATGCTTCCTGTGCACATTAAGCCATTCTAATACACCTGTATTTCTCATCTGGATCTTCCTTTTATTAAAGCCTAAGGGATTCTATTCTCCTCAATTCATTACTGCCTCAGTGTTTTAGCATGTACATCATTTGGCCACCTGATGCGAAAAATTGACTCATTGGAAAAGACCCTGAAGCTGGGAAAGGTTAAAGGCAGAAGGAGAAGAGGGGAGGGTGGGGATGAGATAGTTAGATGGCATCGCAGACTTAATGGATATGAATTTGAGCAAATTTTGGGAGATAGTGAAGGACAGGGAAGGCTGGTCTGCTGAAGTCCATGGGGTTGAACAGAGTCAGAGGCGACTTAGTGACTGAATAACAAAAATACTAAAACACATTAAAGGTCATGTTATCATTTTGCCAAAGTTCTATTTCTCCCTTTGTTTACTCTAAAGTAAACTTTACAGGCTTTATCTAGGAATAAAAAGTATTCTAAACATTTGCTTGCAACCTATCCTCTGACTGTATGGTAGGGAGCAGGGGGAAAGGCCCTCTTTCAGGAATAAACAGTGCATTGGAATTAGAGATCTCCTTAAAATCATAGTTATTCCTTTGAATCAGTTTTGATGACAAGTAGTGTGGTATAAAAATGTTGCTGAGAAACCCGACCTCTATTCACCAGTGCCAAATAGAAATATGGAGACAGAACTTTGGAGGAGTAGAAAGGAGTAGCTTCATTACTTTGCAAGCACAGTGGCCATAGCAAGCTAATGCTAAGACTGTGCCCTCTTCCCTGGGAAGCTGGAAGAAGCCTTATGGTGTTAGGATGGAAAATAGGGCTGTAGACAAGGATCAAGGCTGATGTAGTCTTGCACACTTCTTCTCCTTATAGGGGCATTGAGACCATTAGGGCTGGTGTCTGGTGATTCCAGAACAGATTCTGGTTGTCCTTGGGTTACCATCCCCTGACATTCCTTCTAGAATGAAGAGTGCTCCTAAACAATTTCCTTTAAAAACTAGAAATAAAACTACCATGTGACACAGCAATTCCCTTTCTGGGCATATACCTTGAGAAAACCACAATTAAAAAAGACACAAGTACCCCAGTGTTCATAGCATCATAATTTACAATAGTCAGGACATGTAAGCAATTTAGATATCCATTGACTGATGAATGGATAAAGAAGTTGTGTTTTATATATATATATATATATATATATATACAGTTCAGTTCAGTCGCTCAGTCGTGTCCAACTCTTTGCGACACTATGAATTGCAGCATGCCAGGCCTACCTGTTCATCACCAACTCCCAGAATTCACTCAAACTCATGTCCATCGAGTCGGTGATGCCATCCAGCCATCTCATCCTCTGTCGTCCCCTTTTCCTCCTGCCCCCAATCCCTCCCAGCATCAGAGTCTTTTCCAATGAGTCGTGTATATATGTACGGTGAAATATTATTCAGCCATAAAAAGGAACAAATTTGAGTCAGTTCTAATGAAGTGGATGAACCTAGAACCTGTTATACAGAATGAAGTAAACCAGAGACAAACAAATATAACACATTACTATCATACATTAATGCATATATAAGGAATCTAGAAGAATAGTACCGACAAACCTATCTGCAGAGCAGGAATAGAGATGCAGACACAGAGAACAGAGTGGTGGACACAGTGGGGGGAGGAGAGGATGGGAGGAATTGAGAGGGTAACAT
Organism: Bison bison bison; assembly: GCF_000754665.1. Classification (NCBI taxonomy): domain Eukaryota; kingdom Metazoa; phylum Chordata; class Mammalia; order Artiodactyla; family Bovidae; genus Bison; species Bison bison. Next base: position 1,711 of record NW_011479661.1, on the reverse strand, counting down.
CGAAACATATACATTAAGATATGCAAAATAGATAGCTAGTGGGAAGTTGTCACAGTGCTCTGTGACAATCTAGAGGGGTGGGATGGAGAGGGGATGTGGGAGGGATGTTCAAGAGGGATGGGATATACATATTCTTATGCCTGATTGATGTTGTTGTACGGCAGAAATCAACACAATATTGTAAAGCAATTATCCTCCAATTAAAAATTAAAAAAAAAAAAAAAAATACTCCCAGAGGAAAGGAGTGTTAGGGAATGTTGTCTTGGA
>NW_011479661.1:0-389 GCF_000754665.1 Bison bison bison | reverse complement strand
ATCTGAATGCAGAGTTCCAGAGAATAGCAAGGAGAGATAAGAAAGCCTTCCTCGGTGATCAGTGCAAAGAAATAGAGGAAAACAACAGAATGGGAAAGACTAGAGATCTCTTCAAGAAAATTAGGGATACCAAGGGGACATTTCATGCAAAGATGTGCTCGATAAAGGAGAAAAATGGTATGGACCTAACAGAAGCAGAAGATATTAAGAAGAGGTGGCAAGAAGAACTGTACAAAGGGTTCAGGATGGGGAACACATGTATACCTGTGGTGGATTCATTTTGATATTTGACAAAACTAATACAATTATGTAAAGTTTAAAAATAAAATAAAATTAAAAAAAAAAGAAAGACAAAAAAAAAAAAAAAAAAATCTTCACGACCCAGAAAA
>NW_011479660.1:4207-4955 GCF_000754665.1 Bison bison bison | reverse complement strand
CAAGACAGTGTCTTCCTCGACAATATTAAACCTCTTTCGATATTCTTGATCCAGAAATGAGTTTGGTGATTCAGATCCCTTATGCACTGGCTTGCCCACCATGTGTCCTCTGAGGTCTTCACAAGGGAGGTTTCCTTTTTCATCCCTAAAGAAAGGGTAAAGGAGAAGGATGTCGGGAAGTGTTAGGGAGGTAAAATGGCAGAGGGTTTAAAGTAGTAATAATATCCTTCCTGTATATCTTCTGATCTTTCCAAGCTTTCTTTGATGTTTATAGGGCAATTTTTAATCATTCCTATTTTGCAGGGAAAAAAAAATGCCAAGACTCAGAGAGGTTGAATGACTAGCCTAAAGGTTACACAGGTAATAAATGACACAGCTGGACATGGACTATGGATAATCTAACTCCTGCTCTAGTTCATGTTCACCATACTATAGCATATAAAAGAAATCATCTCAGCACATAAATTGCTTTTACTGCTTAAGAAAATAGGTATAATATTAACAATGCTAACAATATAGGCTGCTTCTGCCAGTTCATCTAACTGATTCATGGTAATATTTGCACTGCTTAAAAACATAGATGTATTTAAGAACTACCACCTCTGTGAGGGTACTGTGACCTTAAGAACCAAGTTAGCACTATATAAAGTGGTATTTTAAGAATTTCAAACAGTTTGTTATTAATAAAATAACCTTAGTGAAAAGAATTACACTCTGTATTTAAACGGTATATATCTAGTTTAATAGT
>NW_011479660.1:0-570 GCF_000754665.1 Bison bison bison | reverse complement strand
GTGGAACATGAAATAGAGATACAGCCTCCAGAAACCTGAAAATAGACTTTAAAAGCAACTCATTCTCTTTGCAAACTCTTTCTACTTTCTGAAAGAAAACATTAATGAACTAACCAAGTGGAAACTGTAGATACAGAGGTATTGGGGGAAAATACACTCTCTCTCATTATCATCCAAGAAAAAAAAATTCTTCCTAATTACATACATTTAAGAAGGCATAAAAGTTACCTGTAACTTTCTCATTTAGAGAAAAAGTATGGAATGCTGCAAAGTAACCTGAGATTTCTTTTCTTTGTCAAAGAGCCTCAATAATTTTTTTTCACTTACTAAAAAAACCCTAAATTGTTACTTTTATATTAGTTTCCTATTATTTCCTATTATATGAGATAATGTTTATAAGACATTTAATGTAGAGTGTTTAATACAAATCATGGTTATTGATATTAACTAGAATACAAGTCTCTAAGTTGTTGTTTAGTTGCTAAGTCATGTCCAGCTCTTTTGTGACCCTGTGGACTGCCAAGCTCCTCTGTCCATGGGATTTTCCAGGCAAGAATACTGGAGTGGGTT
>NW_011479659.1:14731-15091 GCF_000754665.1 Bison bison bison | reverse complement strand
CTGCTGCAGCAGCTGCTGCTGCTAAGTCGCTTCGGTCGTGTCTGACTCTGTGCGACCCCATAGATGGATGGCAGCCTACCAGGCTCCTCCGTCCATGGGATTTTCCAGGCAAGAGTATTGGAGTGGGGTGCCATCGCCTTCTCCGAATATGCTGTCTAGGTTGGTCGTAACTTTTCTTCCAAGGAGTGAGTGTCTTTTAATTTCATGGCTCAGTCATCATCTGGAGTGATTTTGGAGCCCCAAAAAAACAAAGTCTGACAGTTTCCATTGTTTCCCCATCTATTTGCCATTAAGTGATGGGACCAGATGCCATGATCTTAGTTTTTTGAACGTTGAGTTTTAAGCCAACTTTTTCACTCT
>NW_011479659.1:8987-10870 GCF_000754665.1 Bison bison bison | reverse complement strand
CAAATTAACAAAGATTAAACACAAGGAAAGAATATTTAAAAAGCAAGGGAAAAGCAACAAGTAACATACCAGGGAAACTCCACACAGTTAACAGCTGATCTTTCAGCAGAAACTCTGCAGGCCAAAAGGGAATGGCAGGATATATTTAAAGTACTGACAGGGAAAAATCTACAACAAAGATTACTCTACCCTGTAAGAATTTCACTCAAAATTTATGGAGAAATCAAAAGCTTTATAGACAAGCAAAAGTTAAAACCATTTAGCACCACCAAACCAACTTTACAACACATGTTAAAGGGACTTCTATAGACAAGAACCACAAGAGAAGGAAAAGACCTACAAAAACGAATCAAAAACAATTAAGAAAATGCCAGTAGGAACATATATATCAATAACTGCTTTAAATGTAAGTGGATTAAATGCTCCAACCAAAAGACAAGACTGGCTGAATGGATACAAAAACAAGACCCATATATATGCTGTCTACAGGAGACCCACTTCAGACCTAGATACACATATAGATTGAAAGTGAAAGGACAGAAAAATTTATTCCTTGCAAATGGAAGTCAAAAGAAAGCTGGAGCAGCAGTTCTTATATGAGACAAAATAGACCTTAAAATAAATAATAAGTTATAAGGAAGGACACTACATAACAATCAAGGGATCAATCCAAGAAGACATAACAATTGTAAATATTTATGCACCAGAGTACCTCAATTCATAAGGCAAACACTAACAGACATAAAAAGGGAAATTGACAGTAAAATAATAATAATAAGGGACTTTAACACCCCACTTACACCAATGGACAGATAATCAAAAGAGACAAAAAGGAAATACAAGCCTTAAATGACACATTAGACCAGATGGACCTAATTGACATCTTAAGGACATTCAATGCAAACGCAGAAGAATATACATTTTTCAAGTGCACAAGGAACATTTTCCAGGAAAGACTATATCTTGGATCACGTATATCAAGCCTCAGTAAATTTAAGAAAATTGAAATCATATCAAGCATCTTTTCTGATAACAACACTATGAGACTAGATATCAGTTACAAGGGAAAAAACTGTAAAAGAAAAAAAAAAACAAATAAATGGAGATTAAGCAATACATTTCTAAATAGCAAACAGGTTATTTATGAAATAAAAAGAGAAATCAAAAAATTCCTAGAAGCAACTGACAATGAAAAAATGGCAAGCCAAAATCTATGGGATGCAGTAAAAGCAGTTCTAACAGGAAAGTTTATAGCAATACAATCCTATCTCACCAAACAAGAAAAACATTGAATAGACAACCTAACTTTACACCTAAAACAACAGAAAAAAGATGAACAAAATAATCCAAGGTTAATGGAAGGAAAGAAATCATGAAGATGAGAGCAGAAATAAATGAAAAAGAAATGAAGGAAACAATAGTAAATATTAATAAAACAAAAACCTGGTTCTCAGAGAAGAGAAACAAAATTAACAAACCATTAGCAAGACTCATTAAGAATAAAAAAAGTAACATAATCAAATCAACAAAACTAGAAATGAAAAAGAAGAGGTTACAACATATAATGCAGAATTACATAGGATCCTAAGAGAATACTATGAGCAACTATATACCAATAAAATGGACAACCTGGAAGAAATGGAAAGATTCTTAGAAAAGTTCAACCTTCCAAGAGGAACCAGGAAGAAATAGAAATTATGAACAAGCTAGTCACAAGCACTGAAATCAAAACCATGATCAAAAATATCACAAAAAACAAAAGCCCAGGGCCAGATGGTTTCACAGGTGAATTCTATCAAACATTTAGAGAAGAGCTAATGCCTATCCTTCTGAAACTCTTTCCAAAAATTGCAGAGGAAGGAATAATTCCAAACTTATTCTAT
>NW_011479659.1:4554-5480 GCF_000754665.1 Bison bison bison | reverse complement strand
TGGGTGGATATGTATATGTGTATATTCAGTCACACTTTCTATTGTTGTTATAAACCTCTGCCTCTACACTGGGCTTTTGCAGTTCTGTGGAGTTTTCCTTTTTTCCCCTTTTTTCTTTCTTCTTCCTTTTTTTTCCTTTTCTTTTTTATATTTTTAGTTTTTTTAACCTTTTATATTTTTTTCTACATTTATTCCTCTGTTTGCTTTTCCTACTGATCTTTTCCTCTTGCAGTAAATCTTTAATGTATATAAATCTTCTTCATCTACCTCTATTTAACCTTGCATATCTATTCTTTCTTTCCTATCCTCTCAACATGTTTGTTAGTTTTCTTTTAATTGCTTTATTCCCCACTTGGGGCCTTGCTTCAGTTTTGTTTTCCAGTTTGTGCTTAAGTTATTTTTGTTTGTAACTAGTAAATATAATTTTTGATTTCCTTTGCTCACTGGGTCAATCGACTGTACTTTGTTTTTGTTGGATTGTTTTCACTTTATTCAAGGGTGTATATGTATATGTGTATATTCCATTATTTTAATTATTATTTGCCTGATTTTGTAACTGTGATTTGTCTGGGGTTCACCTTTGGTTTCTTGTTTTTGGATATTTGTTTAATCTCACTTAATGCCATAACAAACCACTTGTGGAATCTTCATTCCCGACCAGAGATCAAGCCATGAGCTTTTGGAGGAGGAGCACTGACTCCAAGACCCTAGACTACCAGAGAACTAACCCTAGGGAGTATCAAATATTGACAACTCACACAAAGGAAACCACTTGAATACAAGACCCTGCATCACCCAACCACCCTGTGCACCCTGTGCAGGATGCTTCATCTAAATAACAAACAAAACAAAAATACAAACCCAAGTATCAGCAGACAGGATTACCACCTCACTCAGCCTTGCCTATCAGAGGAAAAACAAACAAA
>NW_011479659.1:0-404 GCF_000754665.1 Bison bison bison | reverse complement strand
GAAGTCCTAGCTACAGCAATTAGAGAAGAAAAAGAAATAAAAGGAAGCCAGATTGGAAAAGAAGAAATAAAGCTGCCACCGCTTGTGGATGACATGATACTGTACATAGAAAACCCTAAAAATAGTATCAGAAAATAACTAGAGCTAATCAGTGAATTTAGAAAAGCTGCAGGATACAAAATCAAGACACAGAAATCACTTGCATTTCTACATACTAACAAGGAAAAATCAGAAAGAGAAATTAAGGAATCAATCCCATGCACCATTGTAACAAAAAGAATTAAATATTTAGGAACAAACTTACCTAAGGAGACAAAAGTATTGTACACAGAAAAGTATAAGACACTAATGAAAGAAATAAAAAATGACATAAACAGATGGAGAGATATTCCATGTTCCTGGGT
>NW_011479658.1:12867-13385 GCF_000754665.1 Bison bison bison | reverse complement strand
ATATGAACACTGGAAAAACCATAGCCTTGACTAGTGGACCTTTGTTGGCAAAGCAATGTCTCTGCTTTTGAATATGCTATCTAGGTTGGACATAACTTCCTTCCAAGGAGTAAGCGTCTTTAATTTCATGGCTGCAGTCACCATCTGCAGTGATTTTGGAGCCAAAAAAAATAAAGTCTGACACTGTTTCCATTGTTTCCCCATCTATTTCCCATGAAGGGATAAGACCAGATGCCATGATCTTCATTTTCTGAATGTTGAGCTTTAAGCCAACTTTTTCACTCTCCTCTTTCACATTCATCGACAGGCTCTTTAGTTTTTCTTTGCTTTCTGCAATATGGGTGGTCATCTGCATATTTGAGGTTCTTGATATTTCTCCCAGCAATCTTGATTCCAGCTTGTGCTTCCTCCAGCCCAGTGTTTCTCATGATGTACTCTGCATATAAGTTAAATAAGCAGGGTGACAATATACAGCCTTGATGCACTCCTTTTCCTATTTGAAACCAGTCTGTTGTTCC
>NW_011479658.1:8000-9534 GCF_000754665.1 Bison bison bison | reverse complement strand
CTTGAATGCCCCAACCAAAAGACAAAGATTGGCTAGATTGAACAAAAACAAGACCCCTATATATGCTGTGTAGAAGGACCTGCCTCAAGCCAAGGGACACATACAGACTGAAAGCGAAGGGCTGGAAAAAGATATTTCATGCAAATGGAAACCAAAAGAAAGCAGGAGTAGCAATACTCATATAACATAAAATAGACTTTGAAATAAAGGCCGTGAAAAGAGACAAAGAAGGACACTACATAATGATCAAAGGCTCAATCCAAGAAGAAGATATAACAATTATAAATATATATGCTCCCAACATAGGAACACCACAACATGTAAGGCAAATGCTGACAAGTATGAAAGGGGAAATTAACAGTAACACAATAATAGTGGGAGACTTTAATACCCCACTCACACCTCTGGATAGATCAACCAAACAGAAAATTAGCAAGGAAACACAAACTTTGAATGATACAGTAGACCAGTTAGACCTATTAATATCTAGACATTTCACCCAAAAACAATGAATTTCAGCTTTTTCTCAAGTGCACATGGAACATTCTCCAGGATAGATCACATCCTGGGCCATAAATCTAGCTTGGGTAAATTAAAAAAAATTGAAATCATTTCAAGCATCTTTTCTGAGCACAATACAATAAGATTAGATGTCAGTTACAGGAAAAAAGCTTTTAAAAATACAAACATATGGGGCCAAACAACATGCTTCTGAATAACCAACAAATCACAGAAAAAATCAAAAAAGAAATCAAAATATGCAAAGAAACAAAGGAAAATGAAAACACTACAACCCCAAACCTATGGGATTCAGTAAGAACAGTGCTAAGGGAAAAGTTCATAGCAATACAAGCCTACATCAAGAAACAAAAGAAAAATCAAATAAATGGCCCAACTTTACACCTAAAGCAACTGGGAGGGGGGGAAGAAATGAAGAACCCCACGGTTAGTAGCAGGAAAGAAATCATAAAAATTATGGCAGAAATAAATGAAAAAGAAAACAAATGAGACTATAGCAAAAATCAACAAAACTAAAAGCTGGTTCTTTGAGAAGATAAATTAAATAGACAAACCATTAGCCAGATTTGTCAAGAAAAAAAAGGACGAGAATCAGATCTACAAAATTAGAAATGAAAATGGAGGGATCATAACAGACAACATGGTAATACAAAGGATCATAAGAGACTACTATCAGCAATTATATGCCAATAAAGTGGACAACGTGGAACAATTCTTAGAAAAGTATAACCTTCCAAAACTGAACCAAGAAGAAATAGAAAATCTTAACAGACCCACCACAAGCACAGAAATCAAAACTGTAATCAAAAATCTTTCAACAAACAAAAGCCCAGGACCAGATGGCTTCACAGCTGAATTCTACCAAAAATTTAGAGAAGACCTAACACCTATCCTACTCAAACTCTTCCAGAAAATTGCAGAGGAAGGTAAACTGCCTAACTCATTCTCTGAGGCCACCATCACCCTAATACCAAAACCTGACAAAGATGCCACAAAAAAAAAAAAAAAAAAAAAA
>NW_011479658.1:2489-5667 GCF_000754665.1 Bison bison bison | reverse complement strand
GTGGAGATTCCTTAAAAAACTGGAAATAGAACTGCCATACAACCCAGCAATCCCACTGCTGGGCATACACATGGAGGAAACCAGAATTGAAAGAGACACCTGTACCCTAATGCTCATTGCAACATTGTTTACAATAGCTAGGACACGGAAGCAACCTAGATGTCCATTGGCAGATGGATGGATAAGGAAGTTTTGGTACATAAATACAATGGAATATTACTCAGCTATAAAAAAGAACACATTTGAGTCAGTTCTAATGAGATGGGTGAAACTGGAGCCTACTATACAGAGTGAAGTAAGTCAGAAAGAAAAACACCAATACAGTATATTAATGCATATATTTGGAATTTAGAAAGATGATAATGATGACCCTACATGCGACACAGATGTAAAGAACAGAGTTTTGGACCCTGTGGGAGAAGGCAAGGGTGGGATGATTTGAAAGAATAGCATTGAAACATATATATTACCATATGTGCAATAGATTGCCAGTCCAGGTTTGAAGCATGAGACAGGGCGCTCAGGGCCGGTGCACTGGATGACTCTGAGGGATGGGATATGGAGAGAGGTGGGAGGGAATTTCAGGATGGGAGACAAATGTACACCCATGGCTGATTCATGTTAATGTATGGCAAAATCCACTACAATATTGTAAACTAATTCGCCTATAATTAAATAAATTAATTAAAAAAATTTAAACACAGAATTACCACCAGTTCAGTTCAGTTCAGTCTCTCAGTCGTATCTGACTCTTTGCAACACCATGAATCGCAGCATGCCAGGCCTCCCTGTCCATCACCAACTCCCAGAGCTTACTGTCATTCTTTTTCTAGATTTGGACTATTGCTTGGATATTTTTCCTCTTTTCTAATGTATGTATTGAGTGCTCTAAGTTACCCTTTCAACAATACTTCAGTGTGTTCCAGAAATTATGATACATTGAATTCTATTTTTAGTCAATGTATTTTTTTAATTTTCCTTGAGACTTCCTCTCTGACTCATGGATTATTTACAAGTGTCTTGCTTACTTTCCAAGTGTTTGTAGATTTTCCTGTCCTTTTAAAATTTTGTATTTATTGTCAGATTCTGTTGTAGTTGGAAAATACACAGTATATGCTTTTGATCTTTTTGAAATATTTAGGTTTTTTTATGGCTCAGGATAATTCTTGTTATAGGTATATGTTTCATGTACACATGAAAAAAATAATGTATATTCTAGTATTGTTGGGAAAATTGTTTTATAAAGATCTATTAGATACTGTTGATTGAACTTCTGTTGGGTTTTATATTCTTGTTGGTTTTCTGTATAGTTGTTCTATCCATTGTTGAGAGATGTATGTTGAGGTTTCCAACTGAAATTTTCAATCACTATTTGAAAAGAAGACCAGTATCTATGGCAGATATCTGTTCCTTATTCATTTTTTAATAATTATTCTGATTTCCACTATGTTTTTTTTTTTTTCATTGTAACTTGGGCTAATGAGGAGACTAGTCTTTCACAGAGGTGAGGAGATAAAAAAATTCATAAGACAGGGTGTGTAGGCATGGGGCAGGGGTGTGTCAAGGCTTTCGGCATTCTGAAAACATTGCCTCAATCAGCACCTTCACTTGTTGTGACCCAAATGTTACATTTAAAAAGATAGTTTTAGATTCTGACCAAACATCCAACAGAAGTATCACTTTGTTTCTTTCCCTTTGGCCTTTCATCTTTTCCCTGAAAGATATGTGATATAGGATTTTGTGTTCTTAGAACCTGAAAGGATCCTTAGGACACAATCTCGAATCTGCTTGGTTTTCACCCCATAGACAATAGGGTTCATAGTGGGAGGTAGGAGCAGGTAAATATTGGCCACAATGATGTGACAAGATGAAGGAACTGTATGGCTCCCAAAGCGATTAAAAAAGAAACAGAAGAAGGCTGGGCTGTAGGAGAAAACTATAGCACAGATGTGGGCAGTGCAGGTGCTGAAGGCCTTCCGCCGAGCTTCTGTTGATGATAGACTGACCACTTCCCGGAGGATCATGGTGTAGGAAATGGCGATGCACAGGATGTCAAAGCCTCCAATTAGGAAGGCAGCCATCAGACCATAGACAACATTGATCTTGATATTTCCACAAGATAGCTTGGCCACAGATAGCTGGTCACAGTAGGTATGGTGTATTAGGTTGCCTCTGCAGTAGGGTAGTTGCTTGGTGAAAAAAACCAAAGGAATGATAAGAAATACTGCTCTCAGGAAAGTGGCAACCCCAACTCTTGCAATGACAGGATAGGTGAGGATAGTTGAATAGCGCAGGGGGTAGCAGATGGCCACATAGCGGTCCAGGGCCATGAGCATGAGCACCCCAGATTCCATCCCTGTGAAGGTGTGAATAAAGAACATCTGGACCAAACAGTCTTCAAAGCTGATTTCCTTGAGTTGAAACCAGAAGATGCAAAGAGCTTTAGGGGTGGTACTAGAGCACATGACAAGGTCAGTTAGGGAAAGCATGGCCAAGAAGTAATACATGGGTCTGTGTAGTGAGTCCTCATAGCGAATGAGGTAGAGGAGTCCACAGTTCCCTACCATAGCTACAACATACATGGAGCAGAATGGGAAGGAAATCCACATGTGCATGTCCTCCAGTCCTGGGATCCCATTAAGAATAAAACAGGCTGGTGTCACATCTGTTTGGTTCAGCATTATCATTATCAGGCTGGTATAGTCACTAAGAAGCTTATATGGTTCCACTTTTATTTTTTGTTTTGCTTTGCTTTTTGACCCTCCTAGATTTGGAAAAAAGAAAAAGAAATCTCAGTTCCAGTTCCTCTATCTGTCTGTGTTAAATTTGTATTTTATTTTTATTTATTTATTTTTTTTATGTTACATATCTTTTTTTATTTTTTTTTATTTTTAAACTTTACATATTTGTATTAATCAAAGAATCAAACATTTTAATGCCAGGAAATATTTATTTACACATAGCTTAAGCCAGGTATATAGTCTTTGTTAATTCATTAAATGATCAATTCATTCAACAAATATATCTGTATCACCTATTATATGCCAGGCACTATCACATATATTGCAACAACATTATTTTAAACAAAAGAAAAAATTCCTATAATTGATAAATAAGAATCTCAAAATAGATAAATCTTCATAAATTTTTAATTAATTGGTTGCAGTCTTTCTAATTA
>NW_011479658.1:0-967 GCF_000754665.1 Bison bison bison | reverse complement strand
CAACATCCGTTGGATCATCGAAAAAGTAAGAGAGTTCCAGAAAAACATCTACTTCTGCTTTATTGACTATGCCTAAGCCTTTGACGGTGTGAATCACAACAAACTGTGGAAATTCTGAAAGAGATGGGAATACAAGACTACCTGAACTACCTCCTGAGAAACCTGTATGCAGGTCAGGAAGCAACAGTTAGAACTGGACATGGAACAACAGACTGGTTCCAAATTGGGAAAAAGTACATCAAGGCTGTATATTGTCACCCTGCTTATTTAACTTCTATGCAGAGTACATCATGCAAAATGCCAGGCTGGAAGAAGCACAAGCTGGAATCAAGATTGCCAGGAGAAATATCAATCACTTCAGATATGCAGATTACACCACCCTTATGGCAGAAAGCGAGGAAGAACTAAAGAGCCTCTTGATGAAAGTGAAAGTGGAGAGTGAAAAAGTTGGCTTAAAGCTCAACATTCAGAAAACGAAGATCATGGCAATCGGTCCCATCACTTCATGGCAAATAGATGGTGAAACAGATGAAACAGTGGCAGACTTTATTTTTGGGGGGTCCAAAATCACTTCAGATAGTGACTGCAGCCATGAAATTAAAAGATGCTTGCTCCTTGGAAGAAAAGCTATGACCAACCTAGACAGCACATTAAAACTCTGTGGGAGAGGGAGAGGGTGGGGAGATTTGGGAGAATGGCATTGAAACATGTATAATATCATGTGTGAAACGAGTCGCCAGTCCAGGTTTGATCCACGATACTGGGCTTGGGGCTGGTGCACAGGGACGACCCAGAGGGAGGGTATGGGGAGAGAGGAGGGAGGAGGGTTCAGGATGGGGAACACAGGTATACCTGTGGCGGATTCATTTCGATATTTGGCAAAACTAATACAATATTGTAAAGTTTAAAAATAAAATAAAAAAAAATCTATAAGCCAAAAAAAAAAAAAAAAAAAAGAAATTAATTT
>NW_011479657.1:23723-23952 GCF_000754665.1 Bison bison bison | reverse complement strand
CAGCTGTAGTCAGTGATTGGGGTTGCTTCTGATGTGAAGCCCATGTAAGCGCTAGTAATAGGGCCGTGGCCCTGCTTAGACGTTGCTTCATGCCTGAGCCTCTGCTGTGATTCACTGCCAGGTTCCCAAGCATCCACTCATCTCAGGTTGTGGCACACCCACACCCACACCCACACACACACACTGCATATATATATATATATATATATATATATATACACACACACAG
>NW_011479657.1:17918-21207 GCF_000754665.1 Bison bison bison | reverse complement strand
ATTGTATTGGTTTTGCCATACATCAACATGAATCTGCCACAGGTGTACATGTGTTCCCCATCCTGAACCCCCCTCCCACCTCCCTCGCCATACCATGCCTCTGGGGTTTTCCCTTTAGAAGAAATAGGAGGCATAAAATGCTTCCAGTAAAAGTAGAAAATAAGTACAAGGGTCTTATTTATGAACACGAGGAAACAAATAGGGGAAGTCCTTAAGAAAAAGAAATCTTCTCCTGCTTTATATGCTTCATATAAAACATATCCAACTTCTGTTGTATTTGTATTTGTTGTATTTGTATCCAACTTCTGATATTGAATTGGTAGCTTATATTCCATTTTTTTTTCTTTTCTTCTTGGGATATTCAAACTGTAAGATGTTCCATGTCATACATATATTATTTTTTATGTTCTTGGACAAAATATATTTTTCTTTATTATGTTTCCAGACATCAAGGAGATGTCACTGGAGTTGGAATGTTGGATCAAGGAACCCTTGTTTATTGCATTGTCTCAGGGGTCATTGAGTATATTGGATATTATTTTCCCTTAATGTCTGCAACCCACTCCAGTACTCTTGCCTGGCAAATCCCATGGACAGAGGAGCCTGGTAGGCTGCAGTCCATGGGGTTGCTAGGAGTCGGACACGACTGAGTGACTTCACTTTCACTTTTCACTTTCATGCATTGGAGAAGGAAATGGCAACCCACTCCAATGTTCTTGCCTGGAGAATCCCAGGGGCGGAGGAGCCTGGTGGGATGTTGTTTATGGGGTCGCACAGAGTCAGACACGACTGAAGCAACTTAGCAGCAGTAGCAGCTCAGGTCCTTAGGGGTGTCAGGTCCCTCTTCCAGGCACACAATTCTGACATCACACTAGCTCCTTGTCTCTCTTTCATTAAGAATCTGTTCAAACATCACCTAGTTTGCTGGGCTTTCCTAAACACTGAGGAAAAATAACACCTCCTACCACTTTCTCTTATACCTGGCTTTGTTCATCATAGCATCTATCATATTCTTACATATTCTATCATATTTTATTAGCATAACCTCATTCACCATCCTTGGATTGCCAGAGGTTTGCTTTTCAGCATTTTCTACTTCTTGTCTCCATATTCTTGTAACACGGTTAACACTAAATATGTATTTCTCAAAAGAATGAAGGAATACCACATTACAACTCTAGAATATATGACCTCTTAGCAAATGTGATGAGAATGGGACAAAAATTCCAAGTCAGAAATGAAATATAGCTTCAAGGGACTTTTGCAGTGACTCAGTGGTTTAGAATCTGCCTGCAATACAGTACCCATTCATGAGATGCAGGATCAATCCCTGTGTTGGAAATAACCGCTGGAGGAGGGTAAGGCAAGCCACACCAGAATTCTTTCTTGGGAAATCCCAAAGACAGTGGAGGCTGGTATGCTATGGTCCCTGGGGTCGCACAGAGTTGGACACAACTGAAGGGGCTCAACATACACACATACTCTAAAAGAGAACTTATCTGCAATTAAAATATTAACATCAACTTCTTGAGGGCTAAATAGAAATTGCAGTATTTCAGTTATGTGAATTAGTATGAGTGAAAATTGTCATTATCTTCCTTTTTCCTGGTAGTCACCTCCACCCCATGGAACCAAGTAACAATACACAAATTTCACGATTTCTTCTTCTGGGAATTTCAAAGGAAGCAGAAATACAGTCCCTCATATTTGGGCTTTTTCTCTCCATGTACCTGATCACTGTCTTTGGAAACCTGCTCATCATCTTGGCTGTCAGCTTGGACTCCCACCTCCACACCCCCATGTACTTCTTCCTCTCCAACCTGTCCTTTGTAGACATCTGTTTCACCTCCACCACCATCCCAAAGATGTTGTGGAACATCCAGACACAGAGCCAAGTTATCACCTATGAAGGCTGTATCACGCAGATGTATTTTTACATTCTCTTTGCAGAATTAGATGACATTCTCTTGACAGTGATGGCCTATGATCGGTATGTGGCCATCTGCCACCCCCTACACTACATGGTCATCATGAACCTCCGGCTCTGTGGATTGTTGGTTCTGATATCCTGGGTGCTGATTGCCTTGTATTCCTTGCTACACAGCTTAATGGTGCTGCGATTGTCCTTCTGCCCAGAAATGCAAATCTCTCACTTTTTCTGTGAACTCAGTCAGGTGGTACAACTTGCCAGTTCTGACAACTTTCTTAATAACATAGTGATGTATTTTGCAGCTGTCCTGATGGGTGTTGGTCCTTTTGCTGGTATCCTTTACTCTTACTCTAAAATAGTTTCCTGCATTTGTAAAATCACATCAGCTCAGGGGAAATATAAAGCATTTTCTACCTGTGTGTCGCACCTCTTTGTTGTATCCTTATTTTATTTTACAGCCTTAGGAGTTTACCTTAGCTCTGCTGCTACCCACACCTCACATTCAAGTACAGTTGCCTCGGTGATGTACACTGTGGTCACACCCCTGCTGAACCCCTTCATCTACAGTCTGAGGAACAAAGATATAAAAGGTGCTCTGAAGCGATTCTACTTTATGCCAAGTTTAAAAGACCAAATACCCTAGTCCACTGGATTGCATGACTCAAAGCCTCAGAACCAGAAATTGTGATTCTTTGATCATTATGGAATAAAATTTTCTATTTGTTTCCTGGGATTTCCATTTTTCTTTTCATCTTTGGATTAAGCATCTTCATGCAATTTTAGGAACTCTCCTTATTAAGTTTTTTCCTCAGTCTTATGCATTCAGTTCAGTCAGTGCAGTTTAGTTGCTCAGTCATGTCTAACGCTGCGACCCCATGAATTGCAGCACGTCAGGCCTCCATGTCCATCACCAACTCCCGGAGTTCACACAAACTCACATCCATCGATTTGGTGATGCCATCCAGCAATCTCATTCTCTGTCGTCCCCTTCTCCTTCTGCTCCCAATCCCTCCCAGCATCAGAGTCTTTTACAATGAGTCAAGTCTTCGCATGAAATAGCCAAAGTACTGGAATTTCAGCTTCAGCATCATTCCTTCCAAAGAAATCCCAGGGCTGATCTCCTTCAGAATGGACTGGATGGATCTCCTTGAAGTCCAAGGGACTCTTAAGAATCTTCTCCAACACCACAGTTGAAAACATCAATTCTTCGGTGCTCAGCTGTCTTCACAGTCCAAATCTCACATTCATATATGAATACTGGAAAAACCATAGCCTTGACTAGACAGGCCTTTGTTGGCAAAGTAATGTCTCTGCTTTTGAATATGCTATCTAGGTTGGTCATAACTTTCCTTCCAAGGA
>NW_011479657.1:2052-17261 GCF_000754665.1 Bison bison bison | reverse complement strand
TCACGTATTGCTGAAGCCTGGGTTGGAGAATTTTGAGCATTAATTTACTAGCGTGTGAGATGAGTGCAATTGTGCAGTAGTTTGAGCATTCTTTGGCATTGACTGTCTTTGGGATTGAAATGAAAACTGACCTTTTCCAGTCCTGTGGCCACTGCTGAGTTTTCCAAATTTGCTGGCATATTGAGTGCAGCACATTCACAGCATCATTTTTCAGGATTTGAAATAGCTCAACTGGAATTCCATCAACTCCACTAATTTTGTTCATAGTGGTGCTTCCTAAGGCCCACTTGACTTCACATTCCAGGATGTCTGGCTCTAGATGAGTGATCACACCATCGTGATTATCTGGGTCATGAAGATCTTTTTGTACAGTTCTTCTGTGTATTCTTGTCATCTCTTCATAATATCTTCTGCTTCTATTTTAGGTCCATACCATTTCTATCCTTTATTGAGCCCATCTTTGCATGAAATGTTCCCTTGGTATCTCTAATTTTCTTGAAGAGATCTCTAGTCTTTCCCATTCTGTTGTTTTCCTCTATTTCTTTTCACTGATTGCTGAGGAAGGCTTTCTTACCTCTTCTTGCTATTCTTTGGAACTCGGCATTCAGATACATATATCTTTCCTTTTCTCCTTTGCTTTTCACTTCTCTTCTTTTCACAGCTATTTGTAAGGCCTCGCCAGACAGTTGTGTATATAGGTGTGTGTGTGTATATATATATATATATATATATATATACACACACATACACATGGTCTTTTTGGCCAAAAGATCTTTTAGGTGACATATTGTGTGTGTGTGTGTGTAGAGAGAGTATTATATAGGGTACAGTAGTACTCTGTATTTATTTCAAGCCCAGGGTGTCTTGAAGCAAGCATAAAAGCATTGGTGATATTGCTGGTACAGCTAAAAAGCACCAAGTAATAATGATGGAAACAAAAATAACCAGGACAGTGAGTCGAGGTGAAAAGAAGGAATTGGAGAACCAGGAAAACTAATAAGAGAGACAAGAGGAAGAAGATGTAACTGAAGAACAGGAGTGATCCAGAACACAGGAAATAGCCAGGGAATTTCTTTATTTGAGAGGGCACTTGATGGGAAGAGTCAACTCATTGTAAAGATGCTGATGCTGGGAAAGATTCAGGGCAAGAGAAGGGGCATCAGAGGATAAGATGGTTGAATGGCATCACTGACTCAACAAACATGAGTCTGAGCAAACTGGGAGATGGTGATGGATGGGAAAGCCTGGTGTGCTACAATCCATGGGGTCTCACAGAATTGGACATGACTGAGCAACTGAACAACAACAAATGAGTTTTTGAGGCATTGGACCTGATTTCAGAATGGTACACGAAAGTTGCAGTAGCTGTTCAGAATGCAATCCAGTGCTGCTGTGTCATTTCTGATAGGAGAAAAAGCTACATGAAGATATCATGAGATTGTTTTTCAAGTGCTTAGTAACTCAGTCATGTCCAACTCTTTGCGACCACATGGACTGTAGCCACCAGGCTCCATTGTCCATGGAAATCTCCAGGCAAGAATACTGGAGTGGGTCACCATGCCCTCCTCCAGGGAATCTGCCCAACCCAGAGATCGAACCCAGGTCTCTTGCATTACAGGTGGATTTTTTTTTTTTTTTTACCATCTGAGCCACCAAGGAAGGCAGAGAATACTGGAATGGGTAGCCTATCCTGTTTCCTGGGGTAACTTCCTGACCCAGGAATTGAACCAGGGTCTCTTGCATTGCAGGTTTATTAATTACCAACTAAGCTACCAGAGTATCCCAGGAGCTAATGGGAAGTTTTTTCAAGAGGGTAGATCAAATGAATCCAGCAAGGAACCAGAACCTGTTCCATCAACATCAGGCATGAGTGAAATTTCAGCTTCCATCTACTACTGTTAGTGATCCTTCATCTCTGCCTTCTCCCATCTCCTCTCCCTCCTCCATTCAATAATTTTGTCTTTTCACTCAGTGCCAACTCCTATATACCAGCTGCTGTACTCTATCACTGTACTTTTCGAGGCACTATACAGTAAAATTAAGAAAGTTTTCTTTATGTTTTATACTTATTTTTAATATGTTATTTGTATATAAAGTAGTATAAACTTATTACAGTGATGGCCGTGGTTTAGCTGCTCAGTCATGTTCAACTCTTTTTGACCCAGTGGACTGTAGCCTAACAGGTTCTTTTCTCCATGGGATTTCCCAGGCAAGAATACTGGAATGGGTTGCCATTTCTCCAGGGAAACTGATTATAGTACTATGTAACTGATTGTGCCAGTTGGGTACCTAGGCCAACTTTGTTGGACTTATGAACAAATTGGACTGAAGAATACACTCTTGGAAAGGAACTCATTTATATCTAGGAGACGTGCTGTATTATATTTCTGTTTACCCTTGAAAATTTACAGTAATTCCCACTCACATACCTTTCCACAGCTCTAAATTAAGTATGTCACTTTTTTCTAAAGTTAGCCATAATAATAAAAGAATCAATGAATGCACATTTGAATACCATCCATTTAAATCCTCATTATAATCAGTGATATCTTCCATTATTATGATCAAAGGGCAACTGACAAGAGAGGTTGAATTCTTGCCCAGTCTGTAATTCAGGCTTACCTATTTTTCTCCACAAGTACTTATTTTATTACAATTTTCCCTGGTTTCCTGGAAAGTAACTTCAATAGGATCACATTTCTTTTTTTTTAATATAAATTTATTTATTTTAATCAGATGTTAATTACTTTACAATATTGTATTGGTTTTGCCATACATCAACATGAATCCACCACAGGTATATATGTGTTCCTCATCCCGAACCCCCATCCCTCCTCCCTCCCGGTACCATCCCTCTGGGTCGTCCCCGTGCACCAGCCCCAAGCAACCAGTATCATTCATTGAGCTTGGACTGGTGATTCGATTCATATATGATATTATACGTGTTTCAATGTCATTCTCCCAAATCATCCCACCCTCTCCCTCTCCCACAGAGTCCAAAAGACTGTTCTATACATCAGTGTCTCTTTTGTTGTCTCACATACAGGGTTATTGTTACCATCTTTCTAAATTCCATATATATGCGTTAGTATACTGATTTGGTGTTTTTCTTTCTGGCTTACTTCACTCCGTATAATAGGCTCCAGTTTCATCCACCTCATTAGAACTGATTCAAATGTATTCTTTTGAATGGCTGAGTAATACTCCAATGTGTATATGTACCACAGCTTTCTTATCCATTCATCTGCTGATAGGATCACATTTTAATACAGTGTTTTGAAGTCACTTGAAAAATAGAATGAGCATGAATGCTATCTCAAATATTGATGCAAGTACCCAAAGTAAGAAGTAGCAGATTTTTACAATTGCCTTCACATTTGCTTATTTTGATTGTTGTATCAATAAGCTTTCAGTGGCTTTCTGTGCTTTGCAAAAGCTTTCAAGTCTAATTAGGTTACATTTATTTTTGCTTTCATTTCCTTTGCTTTAAGAGACTGATCCAAAAATCATTGCTATTATTTAGCTCAAAGACTGTTCTACCAAATTATCTTCTATGATCTTTATAGTTTCCAGTCACATTTAGTCTTTAATCCATTTCTGGTTTCTTTCTTTTTTTTTTTTTTTGCATAAGGTGTGAGAAAAATTTTAATTTAATTCTCTATACATAGCTGTCCAGCTGTCCAGTTTTACTAGCACCACTTGTTGAAAGACTATTTTATTATTATTATTCTTACCTTCTTTGTCCTGGGTTAATCGCTCATAAGTATGTGGTTTATTTCTTAGCTCTCTATTCTGTTCCATTGATTGTTTGTGTCTGTACCATGCCATTTTGATGACTGTGGCTTTGCAGTGTAGTCTGAAGTTTAGGAGAATGATAAGCCCAGCTTTGTTGTCATGGCGGTTGGTGGAGGGGAGGGTTGTTTGCTTGGTTGGTTGATTTTGTTTCACAATTGCTTTGGTTATTCAGGCTCTTCTGTGGTTCCATATGAATATTAGGCATGTATGTGTGTTAGTCCCTCAGTTGTGTCCATCTCTTTGCGACCCCATGTACCGTAGCCTGCCAGGGCTCCTCTATCCATGGGATTCCCTAGACGTGAATACTGGAATGGGTAGCCATTCCCTTCTCCAGAGGATCTTCCTGACCCAAGGGTTGAAGAGCCTGCAATACCAGCCTGCAATCACCATTGAAGGCTGATTCTTTACCATCTGAGCCACCAGGGAAGCCATGAATTTTAGGAATATTAATTCTATTTCTGTGGGAAATGTTGTAAGTCTTTTGAAGTATTAGGAGTGAATATTGGAAGTAGAGAGAGTAGACATCCTTGTCTTGTTCCTAAATTTATAGGAAGTGCTTTCAACTTGTCACTGTAGAATATGACGTTGGTTGTATTTATGTCATAAATGCCATTATTTTGTTGAGATATGTTCCCTCTATACCCACTTTGATCAGGATTGTTATATCATGAATGGATGTTGAACTTTATCACATGTTTTTATTTCTGCAACTACTTTTTAAATTTTTTTTTTTAATTTTAATACTGAACTTACAAATGAATCCACCACAGGTATACATGTGTTCCCCATCCTGAACCCTCCTCCCTCCTCCCTCCCCATACCATCCCTCTGGGTCGTCCCAGTGCACCAGCCCCAAGCATCCAGTATCGTGCATTGAACATGGACTGGCATCTCGTTTCATACATGATATTTTACATGTTTCAATGCCATTCTCCCAAATCTTCCCACCTTCTCCCTCTCCCACAGAGTCCATAAGACTGTTCTATACATCAGTGTCTCTTTTGCTGTCTTGTATACAGGGTTATCGTTACCATCTTTCTAAATTCCATATATATGCTGTGCTATAATTGATTTACATTGCTGGGTCAGTTTCGGGGATACAGAGAAGTGAATCTGTAATACATGTAGGTATATCCACTCTTTTTAGCTTCTGTTCCCATGTAAGCCATTACAGAATATTGACTAGAGTTCCCTGTGCTATACAGTAGGTCCTTATTAGTTATCTATTTTAATCTCAGTTGTGTGTATATGTCACATGTAGATTATTTTTGATGTGTTTGTGGGCAAGGTGGGCTCCACATCCTCTCACTCTGCCATCTTACTCTCCTCCTTCAAGATTTCATCATTTTTTTTATAACTGTGTAGCATTACATTTTATATACATATATGCCTTCTTCTTTATCCATTCGTTGATGGGCACTTAGGTTATTTCCATATTTGGCTATTGAAAATAATGTTGTGATGGACTTAGGGTTGCATATATCTTTTCAAATTTGTGTTTTTGTATTTTTAGTATAAATACTCAAATTGGAATAGCTGGATCATAAGGTAATTTTATGCTTAATTTTTTGAGCAGTCTTCCTACTCTTTTACATGATAGCTGCACCAATTTACATTCCTATCAAGATTATGGGTATAAATGGACAATTAATTTACAATATAGAAGTAACCCACTCCAGCATTCTTGCCTGAGAAATCCCACTAACAGAGAATGTGGCAGGCTACAGTTCATGGGGTTGCAAAGAGTCAGAAATGACTTAACAACTAAACAACAATAATACATTTTAATTTATTAAATACCTTTTAATTTGTCTTGATTTTAAAAATAAAAAAAAAGAAACTAAAGACCTATATATAGAAAACTATAAAACACTGGTGAAAGAAATCAAAGAGGACACTAATACATGGAGAAATATACTATGTTCATGGGTCAGAAGAATCAATATAGTGAAAATGAGTATACTACCCAAAGCAATCTATAGATTCAATGCAATCCCTATCAAGCTACCAACAGTATTTTTCACAGAGCTAGGACAAATAATTTCACAATTTATATGGAAATACAAAAAAACTCAAATAGCCAAAGCAATCTTGAGAAAGAATAATGGAAGGGGAAGAATCAACCTGCCTGACTTCAGGCTCTACTACAAAGCTACAGTCATCAAGACAGTATGGTACTGGCACAAAGACAGAAATATAGATCAATGGAACAAAATAGAAAGCCCAGAGATAAACCCACACACCTATGGACACCTTATCTTTGACAAAGGAGGCAAGAATATACAATGGACAAAAGACAATCTCTTTAACAAGTGGTGCTGGGAAAACAGGTCAACCACCTGTAAAAGAATGAAACTAGAACACTTTCTAACACCATACATAAATATTCGAAAATATAAATTTTCTTTGAAAATACCAATTCAAACTTTTTCAGATGTATATTATTTGGTGTGATTCATGAGTCCTTGCATAAAAAAAAAATAAAATTGATCACATTTCTGGAAGAAATGCATACACTTTCATTCAAAAGTTCAGGTGAAGACACTTTGTTGTGCAGAAGTTGTAAAACTATATACTCTGTATCCTAAACACAGAGTATGGGCAGGAAACTTTTTCTATCTGACCAGACCAGTGTCCCTCAGGGAAGTCAGTTATTAGAGGTGGTAGTTACAAAAGGGAATCATGCTCATAAGCAGACATAAAGAGCCATAAATATTTCCTGTGCTGCAGTCCCTCTGCCTGTGCAGTCTTGGACTAGATTGGGGAATGGTTGATGCTTACAGAGTCAAAACTGTAGTTGGGGAACCAATGCTTAACTCCATCCCACTGTGTTATCTGTAGACAGAGTTTCTATCTCCATCATCAACCATCCAAGAGGAGTTGGGGCATCTATGTTGAGACTTTCCTCTCAGAAATTCTATCCATGTGAGTCCAGGAGCCAAGTAAATACTGAAAGATATGGTCAAAGGGAATGGCAGTCAAGGACATTCACCTGAGTTCTTATGAGAGCCAATGTAGATTAAACCAGAGCCATGAACACTGAGTTTGTTTGTTGTCTTGACTGATAAATTAATGTATTATTTCATGATGCTGAGCTTGACAATGCAAGGGTCAATGTTGACCATTAAATAATGGACAGAGAAGCCCAGTTAGAAGAGGGAGTGAGATGTGCAAAGTGCTTTCAGTCAAAGTAGAACCTAAGTCCAAGTACGTTTATCGTTAACTGAAGTCGAGTTATAAGGGTATTAGCTGTGGAGGGATGTACATGATGTAGCATGTTTGTCTAGCAGAAGCATATTTAACTATGATGAATAAGATTCAGACCTAGAATGCTGGTAAACATTTCCCCTGCAACAGCCCTTGATGAGGCATACATTCCAGTGTCTCCACCCTCTTAATATTCAAATAAAAAATATATCAAAATTATATGCCAAAGAGCTTACCCTGCAATTACTTCATTACATATAATATTAAATATATGTGCAGAATCATTCAGTTCAGTTCAGTTGCTCAGTCATGTCTGACTTTTTGCAACAACATGGACTGCAGCATGCCAGGCTTCCCTGTCCATCACAAACTCCTGGAGCTTGCTCAGACTCACGTCCATCAAGCAGTGATGCCATCCAACCATCTTATCTTCTGTCATTCCCTTCTCCTGCCTTCAATATTTCCCAGCATAGGGTTCTTTTCCAGTGAGTCAGCTCTTTGCAGGTGGCCAAAGTAGTGGAGCTTCAGCTTCAGCATCAGTCTTTCCAATGAATATTCACAGCTGATTTCCTTTAGGATCAACTGTTTGATCTGATAGAATCGTTAACTCATTAATGCCACCTTTAAAAACTGAGCAGTCAAGTTCTTTGCTTTTGTATAGGAAATTCTGCATGTCTTTGCTCCCGTTTTGTTTTTTAATTGTTATGTGCTTTCAAACTAGGAATTGGATTTTTATGATCAAGATTGCTGTTTGCCCTTAGGTATGTCATAATGTATGCAATTATTTGCGCGAAATTTCTGAGAATTTAACATTTTGTGTGGTAAAATCTGTGTCAGTTCTCTTATGTTCTCTCCAATATTTTTTTAACTGAAGGAATTGAGCCATCACTCAAATATTCTTCACTTGCAAATCCTTGCCTTAAACAAAAATGAAAAGGAATGTTCTTCATACGTGGTGCAAATAGATCACACTTTTGCATATTTTGAACTACTTCCACATCTCTTATTCCTCATGGTCCTTTCATTCTAAATCTATTCTAAAAGTTGCGTCATATTCAGCCTCCATTTGAAAACTTCTCTTCTTTACATTTGAATAAATGTCACCCTTATCTTCCACAGGCATATTGGAATCCATATGTTTCTAAGTAAGAGGAAATTTTAACTCAGACAGTGCTTCCATCTCATATTATAACAACTTGCTGTCATATTATCTCTTTCAATGTCTTTTTTTGTAAAAAAAAAAAAAAAAAATGAATTAATGACATAAGTTATAACCATCATAACCTTTTCTTTAGAATTTGGTTTTGGATTTTCCATCAATTGTCTCGCATATGGCTTTATTAATATTGAATTTCACAAATTGAAGAAGGTAAAAAACATGGATGAAGAACCCCTCGTGACCTGAATTTTCAACAGCAGGAGGGAGAACACCTCGTTCCTCAACATCCTCTGACATCATCTTTCCTCAGTATCCCTCCTGCTCATGTCCCTCACCAGACTGGCTTCCTTTTCTAGTCTAGAACATCTTAAACAAGCACCTTCCTCAGGACCTTCAAATTAGCTGCTGCCTTGCCAAGATGCACTGCCCCAGGTATATTCATGGCCCTAGTTCTCTTATCCTTAAGGTCTCTGTTCAAATATCACCTTGTTCACAGCCCTTACCTAAATATACATGAAAAATCATACTCCCTTTTGACTTTCTACATCAGACCTCTTTATTTTCTTCATACTACTGGCCACCATCGGACACGCTATATAATTTTTGTTGGCTTATATTATGTCACCAAAATGGGATCTTAGGAGTTTTTTGTTTTCAGCACCCTGCATTCCCTGCAATGACAATATTGAGACTTTGTCACTATTCAATTTATATGTTTAAGATGCATGAAAAATTTTTTCATTAAAACTTCAATACATGACATCTTGGTGAAAACACTGATAGTTACACAAGTTTGCTAAGTAGAGATGACTCAAGTGGTTCCCCAAAGTGCACAAAATCTATGAGCAAAATTTTGAAGTTAATGTCTTTATGGCAAAATATAAAAGACAGCAATTCAACCATGTGAGTATTGCCCATTTGTGTGATAATTAATCATGTTACCTTGCCCCTTTCCTGGTAGTCACCTTCACCAAATGGAACCAAAAAACCTAACGAGGGTTCCCGAATTTCAGCTTCTGGCATTTTCCGAGGAACCAGAGCTGCAGCCTCTCATATTTGGGCTTTTCCTCTCCATGTACTTGATCACTGTGTTTGGAAACCTGTTCATCAGCTTGGCCATCAGCTCAGACTCCCAACTCCACACCCCCGTGTACTTCTTCCTCTCCAACCTGTCTTTTGTAGACATCTGCTTCACCTCCACCACCATCTGAAAGATGCTGTGGAATATCGAGACACAGAACAAAGTTATAACATTTGAAGGCTGCATCACCCAGGTATATTTTTTCACACTTTTTGTAGCACTAGACATTTTACTGCTGACTGTGATGGCCTATGATCGCTTCATGGCCACCTATCACCCCCTACACTATACACTCATCATGAACCCCCAGCTCTGTGAACTGCTGGTGCTGGTGTCCTGGATCATCAGTGTCCCACATTCCTTGTTAGAAAGCTTAATGGTGTGGCATCTGGCTTTCTGCACAGTCTTAGAAATCCACCACTTTTTCGGTGAACTCAATCAGATAATTCAACTTGCCTGTTCTGACACCTTTCTGAATAATATGGTGATGTATTCTGCAGCTCTACTGTTGGCTGGTGGTCCCCTCACTGGTATCTTTTACTCTTATTCTAAGCTAGTTTCTTCCATACAAGGAGTGTAATCAGCTCAGGGGAAGTATAAAGCATTTTCCACCTATGTATCTCACCTCTCAGTTGTCTCCTTATTTTATTGTATGGGTTGAGGTGTGTGCCTTAGCTCTGCTGTTACCCACAGCTCACACTCAAATGCAGCAGCCTCGGTGATGTACACTGTGCTCACACCCATGCTGAACCCCTTCATCTACAGCCTGAGAAATAAAGACTTAAAGAGGGGTCTGAAAATACTCTTTGAAAGGTGACTGTAAAATGCCCTATTTTTCTAGGGCCCATGATAGCAGAGCGCAAACCTGAGGTCAATGTTGTCAGTCTTGGATCAAATTGTGAAAGTAGAGCATTGCCTTTCTATTTTCTTTGGCATTTCTATTTTGATTCTGACTTTATGCAATTTGTGTATTTTGTGATATTTCTGATATCCTTGATTTTTCCCTTTTTCATTTTCCTACTCTCACAATTACATTTCCAATCTTGGAGGTGAAATATTTGAAAATACACACATTTATTTCAGGAGCCTACATGGATCACTTAATAGTTATTTCCTGTAAAATAAAATAGGCCATACTGAGTATTTTTCATTTTGTTTGACAAAAAGAAATAGTCATGAGATGTACCATTTCCATAAGTTGGGAAAATACTTCCTGGCAAGAAAATCTGAGACCAATTTCTCACTTTTGTGAAAATCTTTCTTTACATATCACTACCTTAATGCTATTTTTGGTAATTCAAACTTAACATACTACTTGTTGTCACTAGTCAAGGGTATTTCACTCACTAGGCTGTTGGTCTTCTGTACACTCTTGTGTCCACTTGGTCTACCACAGTCATTAGCAATTAGTCATTAACAATAAAATACATCTCCAAGTGGAATCTATTCTGAAGTCACCTATAAAGAAATAAATAGATATAGTATGGCTTTAGAGTGGAGTTTCCAGGTGATACTATTTATAAAGAACCCACCTGCCAATGCAGGAGATGAGATACAGGTTTGATTCCTGGGTCTGGAAGATCCCCTGGAGAAGTAAATGGCAACACACTCCAATATTATCACCTGGATAATCCCATGGACAGAGGAGCCTGGTGGGTTAGGTCCATAGGGTCACAAGGAGTAGGACATGATAGAGGAACTAAGCACACAAGGCCCTAGGGTAGGGTTAAACCTAAGTATGGTGAGACAAAACATTAAATCTATGAGAAAGATGTATTTTTCAGGTAGTTCATATATCATAATCTGTGGACTGTCAGTTTTCATTTATAAGGTATATTCATTGAGCTGAAGGACTGTAGGCATGTTTTGGTTTTTATTAAATTATTTTCTTGTGTCTGTATGAAATCTCCACTGCTTCCAAAAAATATGATTCCTTCCATTCCTCAAAATGAAATATCTTCCACTCCTCAGAATTTTCTCAAAACCACTAAAAGGTAGAGAATGAGCAATGTTAATATCAACCATTATATATCATCCTCATAAATAAAGGATGAGTCCCTGGAAAGCTTGGAATCCTGTTGTGCAAACACATATATTCTTCCACCCTCTCCACATAACCTCAAAGGGATACCAATGAAGTCACTGTTTCATTTTTTTATTTTGTATTTTATATAAAAAGGTGAATAGCAGGGTAGTCATTACAGTTATATTCATGTATCAAAACAAATGCTTCAAACAAGCAGAATGAGACTATTACAAGTACCTTCAATTCAATTCAATTTTATTATTCTATCAGTTAGTTGTTGTGAAACTGAGCAGGACCTTGTGGGGGTCTTCCTAGAGACCTAACTGAGTGTGTGTGTGTGTGTGTGTGTGTGTGTATACACACATTGATTTTCTTTGAAAAATAGCATTTCAGACTTTTCAGAAGTATATAATTTGGTGCGATACATAGGTCCTTGTAAAAAAAAATAGAACTGACCATACATCTGGAGTGAATGCTTATATTTTTCATTCAAAAGCTCAGGTGAAGACAATTTGGAGTGGAGAAAATGTAAAACCACATGCAAGATTCTAAAATATAAACACAGCCTTGCTTACTAAAAAGTGGCCATGGTACAGTACTTGCACCATGAACACCATCCAGGAACCTCTTGACTCACCAGGCAAGACCAGGTAAGACCTGCTGATCAGAAACTACATATGAACTAGTGTCTGGGTGACTGTATGTGCAGTGATGAGGGAAAAGTCCTGATCTAGAATAGGTTTACTCATTTTCTCACTGTTGACCTTTTGTAGCAGGATCATTCTTTGTGCTGGGTGTTGTCCTGGGCATTGTAGATGTTTAGCAGCATCCATTCAACATGACCAAATATCACACCTGGCAAAGGCATCTCTGAGAACTGCTGGGCCAAAGTTTGAAAACCAGAAACAACCTGAGAGAATTAAAAAAAAAAAAAAAAAACAGTCTCTTGCCTTATTCAGATTATAATGTGCAGATCGCTAATTTCCATGAGCCCATTTCTGCAATGAGAATGGAGTTTGGAATAGTATCAGCTCATATAATGGAGTTTTCTAAAAATTAAGTTATGCAGTCCCTATATGGTCCTAAAATCCATATACTTCTTATAACAAACGTTTTCTAATGAGGGACTAACTGGCAGCTCTCAATTGGTGCTCTAAGTATGAAGCTCCTAACTGCTTTGGCAAAACTCTCATAACAAACGTTTTCTAATGAGGGACTAACTGGCAGCTCTCAATTGGTGCTCTAAGTATGAAGCTCCTAACTGCTTTGGCAAAACTCTCATAACAAACGTTTTCTAATGAGGGACTAACTGGCAGCTCTCAATTGGTGCTCTAAGTATGAAGCTCCTAACTGCTTTGGCAAAACTCTCATAACAAACGTTTTCTAATGAGGGACTAACTGGCAGCTCTCAATTGGTGCTCTAAGTATGAAGCTCCTAACTGCTTTGGCAAAACTCTCATAACAAACGTTTTCTAATGAGGGACTAACTGGCAGCTCTCAATTGGTGCTCTAAGTATGAAGCTCCTAACTGCTTTGGCAAAACTCTCATAAATCCAAGCACTACACTGTCCAAGGCTTTATATTAAAGGATCTAAGTTATCCCACTTTTGAAGATGGGAATGCTAATTTTCTCTAGAATCAAAAGGCTGTGGCTCACCAGGAGTGAAGTCAGTGCCTTGATTAGGGATCTAACCAAGAAGAATCCTCAAGCTTGGACTCTGGAGAAAACCTGAACTCAGGGATGGGGTGAGGTGTTGGGATCCTAAGGTTTATCCCTCTGGAAGACAGGTGGAATTATTAAAGAAGTAATAAACACTGAATACTGAATTCATCTGGCTTGTAACATTGAATCCCAGACACAGAGTATGAACAGGAAACGTTTCCTATCTGTCCAGACCATTTTCCCACAGGGAAATCAATTATTAGAGGTAGTAGTTACAAAAGGGAAACATGCTAACTAGCAGACATAAGGAGCCACAAATATTTCTTGTGCTGTAGTCCCTCAGCCTGTGCAACCTTGGACTAGATTGGGGCATGGTTGGTGCTTGCAGAGTCAAAACTCTATTTGGGGGACCAATGCCTGACTCCACAATCTAGTCTGTAGACAGAGCCTCTGTCTCCATCACCAGCCATCCAAAAGGAGTTGGGACACACATGTTGAGACCTTGCTGTCAGAAACTCCACCCAGGTAAGTCCAAGGGTCCAGTAAATACTACAGGAGACAGTCAGAGGGAATGTCAGCCAAGAACATTGACCCGAATTTGCCTGAGTGACAATGTAGACTAAACCCAGAGCCATGATTATTGCAGTTGATTGTGTCTTGACTGATTAATGGATTATTTCATGATTCTGAAAATAGAAGTGAATACTGAACTCAACAATACAAGGGTCAACGTTGACCATTAAATGAAGTACATGGAAGCCCAATTATAAGAGGGAAGGAGAGGTATAAAGTTCTTTCAGTAAATGTACTTGTGTTCATAAGTACAAGGACCTTTGTAATTAACTGAAGTAGAGACAGAGGGTGCTAGCTATGGGGGAATGTACAGTGATGTAGGACATTTTTCTAAGAAGAAGCATATTTTGCTATAATGAGTAAAATCCAGATCAAGGAATGCTAGCAAACATTTTCCTGCAACAGCAGTTCAGGAGACTTACATTTCACAGTATCGCCTGCCTCTTAATATTAAAATTAAAAAGCTTTTATTATGTGGAAATAAGTATGCCAACAAGCTTATTCTGTAATTATTTCACTATCACTAAGATTAAATATATGGGTAGATTCATTAGTCCATTACATCCTCATTTAAAACTGACTGTTAAAGTTGTTTGCTTTCAATAAGGAATTCGTCATGTTTTTGCTCCTGAATTTTATTGTATTCTTTTAAACTAGGAACTGGCTTATATCATCAAGATTGCATTCACCCTTAAATATGTCATATATGTATACAATTACTTGTGCAGAATATGTGAGCTTTTAAAATTTTATGTGGTAAAATCACTGCCAGGTGTCTTACACACTCTTTATTGTTCTGTTTTTTTTTTTTTTTTTAACTGAAGGCATTTTGTGGTCAGTTAAATATACTTCACTGGCAATCCTTGTCTTAAACAAAAATGAAAAGGAATGTTCTTCATGCAAATAAATCACATTTTTGCATATTTCCAATTACTTTCTACATCCCTTATTCCTTAAGATGAATTAAAAAGAATGAAATAATGGCATTTGCAGCAACATGAATGGACCTGTTGCTGAGAAAAGGAAAGATATAAGCCTATGAATGCAGAGTTCCAAAGAATAGCAGGAAGAGATATAAGCCTTCCTCAGCGATCAATGCAAAGAAATAGAGAAAAACAACAGAATGGGAAAGACTAGAGATCTCTTCAACAAAATTAGAGATACCAAGGGAACATTTCATGCAAAGATGGGAACAATAAAGGACAGAAATGGTATGGACCTAATGGAAGCAGAAGATATTAAGAAGACGTGGCAGGAATATGCAGAGGAACTATACAAAAACGAACTTCATTACCAAGATAATGACAATGGTGTGATCACTGACCTAGAGCCAGACATCCTGGAATGTGAAGTCAAGTGGGCCTTAGAAAGCATCACTACGAACGAACCTAGTGGAGGTGATGGAATTCCAGTTGAGCTATTTCAAATCCTGAAAGATGATGCTGTGAAAGTGCTGCACTCAATATGCCAGCAAATTTGGAAAACTCAGCAAGGGCCACAGGACTGGAAAAGGTCAGTTTTCATTCCAGTCCCAAAGAAAGGCAATGCCAAAGAATGCTCAAACTACCACACAATTGCACTCAGGTCACATGTTAGTAAAGTAATGCTCAAAATTCTCCAAGCCAGGCTTCAGCAGTACATGAACCGTGAACTTCCAGATGTTAAAGCTGGTTTTAGAAAAGGCAGAGGAACCAGAGATCAAATT
>NW_011479657.1:1194-1696 GCF_000754665.1 Bison bison bison | reverse complement strand
TGATTGCAGCCATGAAATTAAAAGACCCTTACTCCTTGGAAGGAAAGTTATGACCAACCTAGATAGCATATTGAAAAGCAGAGACATTACTTTGCCAACAAAGATCCATCTATTCAAGGCTATAGTTTATCCAGTGGTCATGTGTGGACGTGAGATTGGACTGTGCAGAAAGCTGAACGCTGAAGAATTGATGCTTTTGAAACGTGGTGTTGGAGAAGACTCTTGAGAGTCCCTTAAACTGCAAGGAGATCCAACCAGTCCATTCTGAAGGAGATCAGTCCTGGGATTTCTTTGGAAGGAATGATGCTAATGCTGAAATTCCAGTACTTTGGCCACCTCATGTGAAGAGTTGATTCATTGTAAAAGACTCTGATGCTGTGAGGGATTGGGGGCAGGAGGAGAAGGGGATGACAGAGGATGAGATGGCTGGATGGCATCACTGACTCGATGGACGTGAGTCTGAGTGAACTCCGGGAGTTGGTGATGGACAGGGAGGCCTGGC
>NW_011479657.1:0-884 GCF_000754665.1 Bison bison bison | reverse complement strand
ACTTTCATCAAGAGGCTTTTGAGTTCCTCTTCACTTTCTGCCATAAGGGTGGTGTCATCTGCATATCTGAGGTTATTGATATTTCTCCCGGCAATCTTGATTCCAGTTTGTGTTTCTTCCAGTCCAGCATTTCTCATGATGTACTCTGCATATATGACATCCTTTTTATGTGGAATCTAAAAAGAAATGTTACAAGTGAATTCAAGAAACAGACTCACAGTTATAGAGAATGAACTTATGTTTGCCCTGTGTGTGTATGTGTGTGTGTGTGTATATGTGTGTGTATATATATATGTGTGTGTGTGTGTATTCCCTGGTGGCTCAGAGGTTAAAGCATCTGCCTTCAATGCAGGTGACCTGGCTTCGATCCCTGGGTCAGTTAGATCCCATGGAGAAGGAAATGGTAATCCACTCCAGTATTCTTGCGTGGAGAATCCCATGGATGGAGAAGCTTGGTGTGCTACAGTCCACGGGGTTTAAAGAGTCAGACATGACTGAGCGACTTCACTTTCACCTTCATATATATATATATATATAGATAGATATAGATACAGATATGTTTTATTTGAGATAGTCTTTCCCCATGATAGGATTTTAGGAGATACAAGGAGAGAGATGAGAGCAAGGTTCAGGATGGGGAACACATGTACACCTGTGGCGGATGCATGTTGATGTATGGCAAAACCAATACAATATTGTAAAGTAAAAACAAAACAAAACAAAACAAAAAAACTATAAGCATTGCCAAATCCATGAACAAAGTATTGAAATAAACTTTTTAACAGCAAAATATAAATAGTTGACATTTCAACAATGCAAGTGAAGTCTGATTGTACCATAATCAGTCATTTGCTTTCCCCTTTCCTTGCAGTCACCTCCAATGC
>NW_011479656.1:9684-11189 GCF_000754665.1 Bison bison bison | reverse complement strand
CAGTTCATGGGGTTGCAAAGAGTCAGACATGACTTAGCAACTGAACAACAACAAATGTTGGTTTTCTTATGGACAATATCATTTGGAGTATTTTATAGTGATCTTGGGGAAAGAGACCAGGGCAGCTTGGGAAAGAATTTTGCTTTTCATTTGGTAAAACCTTTCCATAGTTTGAATTTTCTAACCTTTATATGGGTACTACTTTTACCAAAAAAAAATTAACACAGATTACAGCTCATTCCTGTTTTCTTCTTTGCATCTCTCCATATTTAAAATCAATATGAAAGTAATGAAATTTTAAAAGAGTGTATTTAAAATTATAAAAGTAAGGATGGCTAAAATGAAGGAGCAGTCTATGATAAGAAATAAGAAGTGACATATCAGGAGCTTAAGACTTTGCATTGATGTAGGATTTGGTTGGGCTTCCATGGTGGCCCAGACGGTAAAGAATTTCCCTAAAATGTGGGGGACCTGGGTTCAATTCCTGAGTTGGGCAGATGCCCTGGAGAAGGGAATGGTTACCCACTCCTGTAATCTGAGGAATCCCCATGGACAGAGGAGCCTGGAAGGCTACAGTCCATGGGTTTGCAAAAAGTCAGATATGACTGAGTGACTAACACACACACGCACACACACAGAGGATTTGGTTGGCAGAGATGGTGGGGAATTCAGGTGGGGAAAGTGAACTACATAAAGGCAAGAAAGTTTGTGAGATCTAGAAAGTTTATGAGACTGAGTTCGTGCAATCTAGAAATTTGGGAGTTTAAGTTAAGTGATAGATACCACCTACCCAGAAGGTAAAAAGGACAAGGGAGTGAAGGGCTGGCTCCATTTCCCACTTGTATTTGACTCTGAGTGTTCTTCCACCAAACTGGAGGGTAAAAAGTTATAATCTGTCTCCTACTCTCAGTTGTCCCCAACCCACCACTTACTTCCCTTCTCCCACTCCTTTCACAGACCTTTCATTAAATAACCTCTTTTTAAAATTCTCAGGATGCCAGCTGATGTTCTAGAAACAGTTACCACTGACATTTCTGTGCATACTAAAAGATATGCACAGAATCATTTGCGGGGAGAGAAAAACCTTTGGATATCAGCTAGCCCACTCCCCTACCTTGTATACTAGGAAGGGACAATGAGGGGATCATGAAAGCTGAAACATCTTGCTAAGTTACATAGCTCGCTAATGCAGAGTTTCACATAAGGTCTTCTACCTTACAGACCAATTTCAGCTTACTTTTCTTCCCTTTGTGTTTGCTGGTGGTACATATGTTTCCCAGACTAGCCTGTGATGTGCTAAGACTCCAACATGTTATTTATATCTAGAGAAGGTGAAACCAAAATAAAAGCTAGGGAACTGGTGGTCACTAGAGAAGCATCATGCTTGTGTAGATGGGAGCCTGAGTACCAGCAAGTTACCATAGCAACATCTGGGCATGCATTTCAGGCTCAAGGGAGAAGATAGAATTCTCACACACTGCCTGTCCTCATCAAGATGAGATCCA
>NW_011479656.1:4417-5912 GCF_000754665.1 Bison bison bison | reverse complement strand
ATCCAAAAGATGGGAAAGAGATAAGCATGAAAGGGGAAGGATGATGTATTAGTCTTCTATCACTGTTGTAACACATCACCACAAACTTAGTGAATGAAAACAACCCTGATTTATTGTCTCACAATTTCCAGAGGTCAGTAGCTCAGGCAGGTGGCTCAGCTAGGTTCTCTGCCCAGGGTCTCCAAGATCAAAATCAAGGTGTAGGCTGAACTGCATTCCTTAGTGGAGACTCTGGAGAAGAATCCACTTCCATGCTCATTTCCCTTTCATGTTTCCCACATGCCCTCCCACCATCTTCAAGTCAGTAAATGTGGCTTGAGTCCAATTTCAATCTTCATGCGTCCAATCTCTCTGACTTTCTTTTCTGCATATGTCTGCTTTTAAGGGCTCATGTGATCACATTAGGCCTATTTGGATAATTAATCCAGGATAATCTTTCCATCTTAAGGTCAGCTTATTAGTAACCATAATTATATTTGAATAATTCCTCTTGTTATGTAATATTACATAACCACAGATGTGACACCAGGGGCTGAAGGGTCTAGGGGCCCAAATTCTACCTACCACAGATAGAAAGGATATTACAGGCAGAGGAAATAGTATGCATAAGTTCAATGAGCTTGGCATTGAGCGTGGCATATTTGAGGAGCTAAAAATCATATGTAGCTGGAATAATGTGACCAAAGAGGACAGTGGAGCAAGATAATAGTGGACAGGTGGGCAGGGGCCAGCTCAGAGTGGGGCTGTGGTCAGGAGGCTGTATTTTAGTCTAAGGGCAATAAGAAGCCATTAAAAAAGTTAAAGCTGGGAAATAACATGATCTGGTTGACATGTTAGGAACATCATTCTCACTACTTCATGAAGAATGAATTGGAAGGGAGCAAACATGAAAGGGAAAACACTATTATGCAAAATAAAGACAACAATCTCAACCTTTAATTCAAGAGCCTCTAAAGCTGTTTTAGTAACATAGCACTGAAAATTATAGAGCTCTTTGTGGAAAATCCAAAATACTTGTATCTAAATCATAAAATATCTACCAATATAATCCCATGCTACCTTTTATGTTATAGTATAAGCACCAAGGATGTCAGCAAAATTTATGGGAACATACTCTATCCATCAGCTTATTACTCTTTCTTAAAAAATTTGGGGGAAAGACTATCATTTTGTTTCATCTTCAGTGACACAATACTCTGGTTTTGTCCATAGATAGATTGAAAAACACTGTTGAGAGAAGAGCAATTTATTGGGGCCTAGGCAGACGCTGATGCAGGTTAGACTCAAAACCAGGGCTGTTCCTATGTCCTTTGAGTCTCCTGGGGTTCTCATTGCCAGGATTTTTAGCTAGCTCTGTGAAATGCATTATTACAGTGGGAAGAAATGCAAGGTTCAAATGTTAGACATAGCAAAAGCCTAGGTTCACATTTCAGCTTAACTCATTAATGGGAAGCCAGATCCTTTCAGCCTGATTCCTATGTGAGTGCTAGGTCCC
>NW_011479656.1:0-634 GCF_000754665.1 Bison bison bison | reverse complement strand
ATGGCTTTTTGGATTGCACCTCACCTCTTTCTTCCTGTTTTGAGTTTTCTGATTTCTTTGTGGGAACTACAAACCTTGCCTGGACTCTGGTGTGGGTGTGATTTCCTCCTTTCAGGCTCTGGTCCCACTCTTCCCCCGACTCCCTCCTTTCCTGGCTTGACTCTCTTATCTTTCTAATTGGGGTTTCTCACCAGCAAAGGTTTCCATCTTCTCCAAAATTAGTAAGTGTCTGGAAGGGAGGATGGAACTAAGTTTTCTGTAACCCAGCAATTGGAGCTGAGAAGTGGAAATTTCTAATTTATCTTTTACCCAAGACTCACTAGTGACGATGAGCTGTTCTCAGTGACAGTGCCATTTGGCTTGGTGAAGGGGATATTAGCCACCGTCGTTACCCCAAATCAGTTTGTTGTAGGAAGGCGGACCCCTTCCAGGGCCTGAAACTGGGCTCTTGTCTAACACTTGGAAATGAATTGTCCGAGGAGACACATGTGCTGACAAAGCAAGAGATTATATTGGGAAAGGGCACCCGGGTGGAAAGCAGTAGGGTAAGGGAACCCAGGAGAACTGCTCTGCCCCGTGGCTCACAGTCTTGGGTTTTATGGTGATGGGATTAGTTTCCAGGTGGTCTTTGGCC
>NW_011479655.1:20510-22561 GCF_000754665.1 Bison bison bison | reverse complement strand
GGGGTCCTGTCTTCACCTGCTCGTGCCCCGTCCCCACCCCCAGCCATCTGGTGACCACACCTGGGCACAGGGGTGAGAGCGCCCCTGCCCCGGGGCCACTCAGAGGACCTGAACTCCCGGGAAAGGAGCCTTCTGGGCTGGGGCAGGCGAGCCCCAGGAGACAGAGGGGCAGGCTCTGTGGGGCCCAGGCCCCTCACAGGATGGGGCACCTCTGGCTTTACTGTCTCCGGGTTAGTTTTTATTTTGAGACGTCTCCTTTTGCATGCTAATTTTTGAAGCAATTATAGCTGTTATGAGACCAGGTACACTGTAGAAAAATTCGCACAGGCTCCCTCCTAAACGTTCTGAGTCAAAGGAGGCCCGGGTGGGGCTCTCACCTGGCATGTCCGCAGGCTCCAGGCTCAGGGTTGGGCAGCAGTGCCCGTCACACAGCGGGGACGGGGCTGTGGAGACGTTCGCTCCCAGGGTGTAAAGTGACCTGGAGCAAGAGCAGGCAGAAATTGCTTTAGGGAACTCAGATTAAACCACAAATCAAGCTGTTGGACAAATGGTTAGTGAGCACTTGTTACACACCAAGTCTTGGATTTCGGCCTTCCCTGGTAGCTCAGATGGTAAAGCATCCGCCTGCAATGCAAGAGACCTGGGTGGGGAAGACTCCCTGGAGAAGGAAATGGCAACCCACTCCAGTATTCTTGCCTAGAGAATCCCGTGGACAGAGGAGCCTGGTGGGTCACAGTCCACGGGGTTGCAATGAGTCGGACACGACTGAGCAACAAAACACGCAAGTCTCGTGTTTACCCTGCAGATACGACTGCAGAGTCTCAATACAGAAAGAAGTCCCACAGATCAACAAAAACAAGTGTCAAAGCTGATCATTCATGAAAGTGAAAACACCTCAACTGGAAGAACACTCAACTCCGCTCACGCAGTCAAAACAAGGTGTGCGCAAAACAACCACACGGCAATCTCTGTCTTGCACGTGAGATTGGCACAGATAAAGAACTTCAAGTCTTAGTGCTGGAGAGTGAGTGTGGAAGTGGGCTCCTCCACGCTGGGGACGGGAGGCATAAATGGGCACAGAGGCTTTCCAGCGCAATCTGGCAACGCGCCTCAAAGGTCTTCCGTGCGCTTAACCTTTGACAGGGCGAAATCCCCTCCAGGAGTTCTCCCGATGAAACAGCTACCTGAGATTCAAAGTGCATGGACTGCACCCTGTGAAAGGGACTGGGACCCCAGCCCAGGGCAGGGGCGGGCAGGCTCCAGGGTGCTGGCCGGTGGGTGGCATCCCAGCCCCCACTCCTGCTTCCTTCCTGAACCAGAGAGCCCCTGGCACAGGCCCCGTCCTAGCAGCCAGAGAGGGTCTGAGGGAGGGTCTTCCCCGCCGGCCTGGAGCCTAGCCCCCACCCCCGGGGGAGCCGGCGGCTGAAGGCGTCCGCGCCGGGAGGGCTTGTCTGTGATGCCAGCAGGCGAGCTAACTAGAAATAACAGGAAACCAAGCTGTTTCCCTGAAACTGCATAAAGTTCATCAGCTTAGAAAGAGTTTATAAGCAAGACCTCAAAAACACAGACAAAGGTGAGATGCAGGAAAGAGTCGAGAAGCACCGTTAACATTCTGAAACTGATGTCCTGACCGACTGGTGTGTGTGGGTCTGGGGGTCCCTGGGTCTTCCTGTCCATCCCCTAACTCACCACCATGCTCAGCCAATGAAGGGGGGCTGAGCCCAACAAAGGGGCTCCGGGAAGGCCGGTGTCCACTGTGAGTGTGGCCCTCGTGAGCTGCAGTTGTGTGTGGGGGGTGCCAACCCACTAGGAGCCGTCAGGACGCCCCTGAACCACGTGAGCCCGGGAGGAGACCCGCAGCCCCGCGCTGGGAGAGAGGCCAGTCCCTTTGTGAGAACGGAGATTCGGGAAAGCTGGGGGGTGGTCCCTCCCCCAGGGCAGCCCTGCCAGCTCATCCCTGAACAGCTGGGAGCAGAGATGGACCCGCTGCCTCTAGAAGTCACTTCTGCAAAAGCCAGAGGAAGTGGCCCAACTGATGATGTGCATCCCCT
>NW_011479655.1:11598-17678 GCF_000754665.1 Bison bison bison | reverse complement strand
CGGGGGGCCGCGCCCCTGGGCACTCGAGGGGCGCAAGAAGCTGGGCTGCCTCTGGACACCGCCCCACGGGCCCAGGACAGCACCCAGCCCCAGCGCCCAGCTGCTTCACCGAAGCCCCCTCTCTGGCCTCATCCTGGGGAGGGCCCTGCAGGAAAGGCCAGCATGCCCTGTGCTGGGCCCTGGGCCTCGGTGCTGTCCCTGAGGCCCCTGGACCCCCTGTAGCTGATCCCAGCCAGGCCGGGGGGTGTCTGTGGGTGAGTTTCTCTTGAGGGGTCCATGGGATCCCCCAGGAAGCCAGGGTCCACTCAGGAAGGCAGGGCTTGCAGGACCCCAGCCTAATGCACACGCCACTGTCCTCAGAAGACGGCGGGCTGCAGGCAACCCACCACCTCGCTTGGTCACCCTGAGCTGGATCTGGGCTTTGAGCTGAGGCACTGGGGGCCCTCCCTGCACCCCCTGCTGCAGTCCCAGCTCTCCAGCCCAGCTCAGGACTGGGCCCCCTAACCTTTGTGGGCCACCTGTCCCTAGCAGCAAGGCAGCAGGTGGAACCAAGGCCCCTGCCCAGCGCGTCCAGGGCTGGGGGCCCCAGGAGGGCAGGCGCCCACTTGGCGCTTTTCCTCAGAACGTTGCCAGCGGTTGGAGGCTGGCTCCCTCTCAGCAACCTCTCCACCCAGAGCGCTCTCTCAGGGGGGTCCCAGAGTGCCTGGGGAGCCGGCTGTGGGATGCCTGCGAATCTGGGCATAAGACTCACCTCAGCCCCCCGACACCTGTCCAGGGGCGACGGCGTCGACCACAGGCCACTGCCAAGGGCACCACCCACCACCCAGGGGCGCAGGCCCAGACGAGCGGTCTGCAGCGGAGCCGAGGGTTGGTGGTTCAGGGCGCCTCCTCGGGGTCTGAGGACCTAGGGCCTCAGCAGGAGCACAGCCTACTTCAGGGCTGCAGGCCAGTGCCCTCAGGGACGCCGGGGGACAGCTGTCATCGCAGGGCAGCCTGGGCCCTCCCGGGATTGCGGCATCTGCAGCAGCCCGGAGGGTGCTGGCCCCACGTCTGTGTGTTCCCGTCTGCTGAGCCCCCAGCAGACGGGCTCGGGCCACCATCCCCCCGGGCCGTGGCCGTGGGGTCAAGAAGGGCAGCTGAGCCCTCCCTTGGGTTCCTCAGGGGGCCTGGGAAGGGAGCCGGGCCCCGAGAAGCTGGGGACTGCGAGCCGTGGGGCGGCAGCAGCGCCCACCCCACCTGCTTCCCGGCGCAACTCCCTGCCAGCGGGGCAGGCGTGGGCGATGGGGTTTCGGGGGAGCCAGGGGCCTGGTGCGTTTCCAGAAGGCTGAGTGTCTGCAGGCAGGATAAGGGTCATGCTGCAGCCCATTTTCTCAACACGCCTGGGGGCTGCTCACGTAGAGGCCGCTAGCTCCCGGGGCCCCCCTTCCGCCAGGCAGGCACCCCTCATTCCATCTGCAGCATCACGTCACCTCCCCATGACAGGGGAACATTAGTTGTTGTTTTAAGCGGGTCATATAGTCACAGATTTAAACCTGAAAAGACGAAGTGGGGCGGACGGCGACCCACTGTCCGGACGCCTACCGGACAGTGCGCCCCTCCAGGCCACGGTCTCCGCTCCCCTCACAGCCTCGGAAGGCTTTACAGGGAAGGAGAGGAGTCCTGACGGCCCGAGTGACCACCACCCACACCAGCACCAGAACTTCTAGACAAGCTTCGTGCCTGTGAGCAGAATCGGACCCCTGGCTCAGCGCCGTGTTCCCCTGCAGAGCCTCCGCACGCCCCGCCCACCCTCCTCGGCCCTGACAGCCGGCTGGCGGTGCCAGGTGGCTCACGGCAGGCACAGTGCGCCCGGCACGCGTACCTGGTTGGTGTCGGGCATCTCGGTGGCCCCGCTCGGGTGCAGCGCTCCCCGACACCCGCTTCCTGAGGTGGCCTGGCCGGCCGTCCCCCGATACATCACACAGTCTAGATGTGTGTGACTGGGGCTCCCCGGGTCGTTTAACATGATCCCCCACTGCGGGTTTCCCGGGTCTGGGAAGTGGGTCTGAAGCCCCGGCCGGTTCAGTCAGCGTTTCTGGCGCTGGGACCCCCGTCGTGAAGGCATGCCTGGCGTCTCGTCCCCACCCCGGACCTCTCACTCCCCACCCCAGGGCGGCCTCTGCACTCGGTCTTTCTGAGTGGTGACGTTCCCATCATGTGGTGTCTCCATCTGTGATGGCACCAGCAGTCCTGGGGGGGTGGTTAGGGAGCTGGGGCCTCCCTGCTCCCCCAGCCAAAGGGCAGCAAGCCACCTCCTGCCGCAGCTAAGATGTCAGACTCTTTCTCTCTATCTCTCCCTGAGTATCACTAGGGACTCAGAGATTTTCACTGCAGCAATTATAGATAGCAAAATCTACCGTTATAACCGCTTTCAAGAGATCGCTGCTGTGACCAGCAGCCTCACGTTGCTATGTGACCGTCACCACATTGTCTATCTCCAGGACGCTCATCTCCCCAAACAGAAACCCTGTCCCCACTAAGCCCCGGCTCCCCAGCCCTCCCCCGCCCTCCTTCTCTCTGTCTCTGTGGGTCTGACTGCTCCAGGGACCCCCGACGAGTGGACTCTCCCAGGAGCATCCTTTTGTGACGGGCCTGGTTCACTCGGCATGAGGTCCTCAAGGCCTGCCCACGCCGGAGCAGGTGTCAGATGTCACTCCCCGTGTGGCTGAGTGCTGTGCCACCGTGTGGCTGGACTGCGTCTGTTCATCCGTCACCCACCCGTGGACATGCGGGCTGCCTTGTAACACTATTGAGGACGCGAGTGTGCAGGACTCGGGGTTTTCATATCTTCCGTGTCTCCTCCGTCAACTTCAGCTGTTGCCCTTGAGGACCCTCAAGTTGTCCCAGACTCGCGGGACCGTCTGCCCGCCTCTGTGGGGGTGGTCACGTGCTCCGTCTCTTCAGCTTTGTTCTTACGCCACGTTTGGCCCCTCTGTCTCCAGACGGCCCCGCCTGGACCAGGCCCTACTTCCTCATGTGTCCGTCTGTCTGTGCCACCCTGATCCACTGGGAGACGACCGCTTTTTCTTCTTCCAGAAAGTCTGCCAGGCTGTCCTGCCTGCTGGCCGCTGTCCCCACCTAACTCTTGAGCCTCACTGATGCTGCGTCACTGAATCGGGGGCCGGGGAGGGGAAGCAGGGGCTCCGGGGTTTCCTCAGGACTTGGTGTTTTCACAAGGAGTTCCCCAGAGCCCCCCAGAGAAGGGGCTTTCAGGGTGGTTTCAGAGAGAGCTTCCTCCAGAGAGAAGAGGCTGTGAACAGAAAGGGGCTTTACAGAAGTCATCCCAGGAGCTTGGTGATTCTGAAACTCATTACCGGCCCATCTTCCTCTGACTGGGGCACAGTCTGAATGTGAATCACAGGTCGTGGGTTCAACAGAGTTAAAGTGTGCTCTAGATCAGCCCAGAACAGGCTGCCCATCACCGCAGAAGCCCCAGACAGCCATGCTGAGCATGTGGAGTTCTCTCTTTCTCTCCCTCAGCTGGCCCATCCGCTTCCACGGCCTTGGGAAACCAGATGCCTTGTCTCTTGGTCAAAAATGGCTACTTGAGCTCCAGCCTTCGCATCTGCATTCCAGGTGTCAGGAAGGAAGGAAGTAGAGGAGAGTGGGGCCCCTCCTCTTTGAGGAGATGCACCAGAATCCCCAAACAGTGCTTCTGGTCCCATCTCCTCAGGAATGCAGAGCTGTGGCCATGCCTGGCTGGGGGGATGGCTGGGAAATGTGGTCTTTGATTTCATGGTGCCCACTGACCCTGCGTGCTGTTCCTAAACAAGAAGAGCTTCAGGGTATGGGGGGACGCACTGCCTCAGGCACACATGCTCATCAGCTTCTCTTCCACTTGGCGAAGGCAGGTCCCAGACAGGTGGGCGGGATGCATGCTGGCCAGGCCCAGGGACGAAACTGCCCCCAAATGAGAAGAGGGTCCGGAGCGGGGTTGATCTGGGAGGAGGAGAGAGGAGCTTGGAGAGCAGAAGCTGGGAGAGGGAGCCTGGGGGACCAACGAGGAGGGCAGATGGAGGGGAGCGGGGCCCGTGGGGCAGCTGGGGCAGCTCCTCCTAAGGAGGCTTCCTCCCCCCAGAAGCCCCAGGAGACCCACTGCCCAGAGCCTGCGAAGCAGGGTCCTCGTGGAGAACCCAAACCTTCAGTCCCCGTGGTTCTGGCCCAGCAGCTCAACAGGCCTTGCTAGACTCCGTCTCCACCGACAGAATGTTGCTCCTCCCAGGAGGCTAAAGATGGCAAACAATGTTACTGTTCTCTCCAGAATTTCCAGAACAACCCATCCACTTGTCAGAAGAAAGTGTCAAGCATGCTTTGCCTGGCGGTATTTCGGGAACCCAGGATCGCCAGTGTCTGTTGGGGGCACAGAGGGGTCCGGACCCAGGTCAGGGTCACCGGCCACCGACTCCTGCTCTGTGGTAGGCCCGCCCCCTCTGTCTGTCCCCCAGTGCACAAGCCCTGGGGGCTGCGGGTCTGCACCCCACTCTCTTTGGTCCCTGAGTCCACCCACCCCTTGTGCATACGCCCCACGAGAGGAAACCATTCTCTAAAGACTATGCTCGAGACTTCCCTGGTGGCCTAGTGGCTAAGACTGCACTCCCAGTACAGGGGGCCCGGGTTCGATCCCTGGTCGGGGAACGGATCCCACATGCTGCAGCTAAGATCCCACATGCCTTGAGGAAGAACAGAAATCCTGACTTTAGTGCAGAATTCAGACCTGGCACAGCCAAAGAAATAAAGGATTTTTGTTTTTCTTAAAAAGACTGAACTCACATCCAGCCTCTGGACAGGAAGAATTGTTCTTGGGAGGGTGAAAGGGGAAACTGAAACTTGGAGCACCGGAGGTTTGGAAAGTAGCAAGAGACTTTCTCCTTCACACAGAAAAAAAACGACAGCAGCTGTTGGGGGGGACACGGCTACGAGGGCACAGAACAGCGAGGCTTCAGAAGAAAGCGGGTGGCTGTCCCCCGCCCCGGCGCAAGGCAGGTGGGGACCGCAGGCCGCTGCCCCAGGGCAGGCAGACCTGGCTCTAAACAGAACCCCAGTGAGGGAGTCTGCAAGGCCGTGAAGCGAATAGCAGAATGTGCAGGAGGGTGTCTTGGCAGCCTGGCCAGAGAAGGACATTAAAAATGTGTTCAAAAGCACTACATGAGGGGAAAAAGAAGGGAAGAGTCTGGCAATATTAACAGTGAGGCTTTCTGTTCAGCCAGGGATGCCTGGCCCAAGTTAATACGTGAGGACAGAACAGGAGGCCAGGGGCGCCGAGATGAACAAGAGCTCATCCTGAGGGTGCACAAGGTGCTCCTGCAGGTGCAGACAGGCACGCGAGGGGCCCGGGCACCGCTCAGACATGGCTCCTGCCACGCCCGCCCTGGCCACGGCATGTCCATGTGCCCCAAGCGTGGTCCCTGGCGTGTCACACACCCCGAGCGTGGTCCTTGGCATGTCCACACGCCCCGAGCGTGATTGCTGGTGTGTCCACATGCCCCGAGCATGGTCCCTGGCGTGTCACACACCCCGAGCGTGGTCCCTGGCATGTCACACACCCCGAGCGTGGTCCTTGGCATGTCCACACGCCCCGAGCGTGGTCCCTGGCGTGTCACACGCTCCGAGCGTGTTTCCTGGCATGACCACAGGCCCCGAGCGTGGTCCCTGGCGTGTCTACACACCCCGAGAGTGATCACTGGCATGTCCACAGGCCCCAAGCGTGGTCCCTGGCGTGTCCACACACCTCGAGCGTGGTCCCTGGTGTGTCCACGTGCCCCGAGTGTGGTCCCTGGCGTGTCCATGCTCCCTGAGCGTCGTCCCTGGCCTCTCCAGGGAGGGAGCCTCAGCAGGCAGAGCCCTGGTGGACAGTACTCAGTGGGGCCAGCTGGGGACCCCCAGCCAGCCCAGCTGGCAAGTGGTCACCCGGTCAGGGCTGCCCCCCAGGACTTGGCCTGGTGACTGGTGAGCCAGTCACATGGCAGCAGGACGAGGCCGTTCGCTTCGTCAGCAGCTGTTAATCAAGTGCCTACTGCGCACCAGGTCCAAGCAGGGGCACA
>NW_011479655.1:9441-11080 GCF_000754665.1 Bison bison bison | reverse complement strand
CGGCCACCTACCCCGGGGCAGGGAGAGCTGGGCAGAAGCCGAGAGGCAGCCTGGAGCACCTCTGCAGGCCGGGGGGCGGAGGGGGGGGCAGTGGCCAGGGCTCTGCCTCCTTTCCTGGCTGCTACTCCCAGGCTCACTTACTATCAAAGGTCAGCCGCAGACGGCAGGTCTCCAGTGAGAGCAGGAGCCTCCCCCCCGGACCCCTGCCTCGAGGCCCCTGTGGGCCTCAATTCCTTGCAGCCCAGGGTCTCCAACCTGGAGGTTTTGTCCCCAGGGACACTGAGCCTCCCTGGAGACGGCGTCGGGTTTCCTACCTGGGCGGGGTTGCTGCTGGAGGCTAGGGATGGTGCCAAGCACCCCTAACGCCCAGGAAGAACAGCGCCCTGCAGCACAGAGAAGCTTCCAGCCCCAAATGTCAGCAGGGCCGCCGGTGGGGGGGACCCCAATGCCACTGCGTGACAGAGGCTGCCTGGCAGCCCTGCCCAGAGGGGCCCCCCTGACCCACCGCCGCCCCAGATTCTGGGGAGGCCCTCAGAGGTGCCGGGAGGGCAGGCAGGCAGGAACTTGCCGTGAGCCCTGCGCTGCCACGCAGGCTCCGGGCTGCTGGCCCTCCCCGCCTGTCACCCTCTCTACTAAGTGAAAAGCCAAATGGACCTGGGGTGGGGAGCAGCTGGGGCTGGGCAGTCAGGGC
Source organism: Bison bison bison (assembly GCF_000754665.1). Classification (NCBI taxonomy): domain Eukaryota; kingdom Metazoa; phylum Chordata; class Mammalia; order Artiodactyla; family Bovidae; genus Bison; species Bison bison. Next base: position 10,389 of record NW_011479655.1, on the reverse strand, counting down.
GCTGGACCCATGCCCGCCCCTCCCCCCACGGACGCAGCAGAGACAGAGGCCCCACGTGGAAAAACACACCCCGGCTGGCGTGCGAGCCGCTGCTTGCGCCGGAAGCAATCCGGTTTCCTCTGCAGGAGGCTGGGGCTCCAGACGACAGCAGATTACAGCACTCGGGTAACAGCCCGTGAGGCTGCCGGGCTAGGGGGACCAGGGTGGCCGGAACTCATGGTCTGGCCGCCGGGTTAGCGAGTGTTTGCCGAGCGCCGGGCGGCAGGAGTCACGGCTCTACCGAGGCACCCACAATCTTGGCAGGTGGCCAGCTGTGGTCGGGAGGGCATGGATGGGGCGGCGGGGGGCAGTGCCAGGCTGGGGAGGGGCCAGGCCTGCAGCTGGGGTCCTAGGTGACCAAGCAGGGGTGCAGCCAACCCACAGTCGGGGCTCTGCTCAGGGCAGGGCAGAGGGGTGTGCGTGTACACGTGTATGTTTGAAGCCACAGCCTCCACTCCCAGCGCGTGGGCTGCCCCCACCTCAGAAATGCCAGGACAGGGTGGAGTGACCCCCACTTCCTGCCCCTCACTACAAGCTCACTCCGTGGGCCTGTTACCTGCCTGACCGAGGGAGCCCACCCCGACCCGGACGGGGAGCCCACCCCTGCCTGGACGCCCCGCTGGCACGCCCTCTCTGGCTGCGACACCAAGGCATGCTTGCTTCCTCACACAGGAGAGCCCAGTGCACACAGCTGCGCTCACACACGTGGCCATGGAGGCACTCACCCACATGCACGGGCGCGTGCGCACACACTCACACACACACACACACACACAGACACACCACACACACACACAGAGACACATACACCCAGACACCGCACACACACACAGAGACACACACACACACACACCGCACACACACACACACACACCACACACACACACACACACACACCACACACTGTGT
>NW_011479655.1:3930-9276 GCF_000754665.1 Bison bison bison | reverse complement strand
CCCCCCACCCCCTCCCTGTCTCTGCTGGCCAGGCTGAGGGGAGGCATCATCTCTGCCCCGAGGGTGCATTCCTGGGACTGCCTCCCTGAGGCCCCACGTGATGTTTAGGGTGGACGTTTCTGCTTCTGGGGGCTTCACAGGCGCCATAGTGGCAAAAGAATCCGCCTGCGAATGCAGGAGGCACAAGAGACATGATTGGATCCCTGGGTCGGGAAGGTCTCCTGGAAAAAGAAATAGCACCCGCTCCAGCATTCTTGCCTGGAGGATCCCGAGGACAGAGGAGCCTGGCGGGCTGCAGTCCGAGGGGTCTCGGAGAGTTGGACACGACTGAGCGTCTGAGCATTTCTGAGCATTTCTACTTCTGCAGACAGAACAAAACAAAACCAGTCACGTCACCGGGACTTGGGCAGGGGCTGCGGCGACGGCAGACCCACTCTGTGACGGCAGGGCGCCCTCCGGTCCGAGCGGGGCGTGGGCCTCCCTGTCTGTCTGCACTGATTCCCGCCGCAGTCCATGGTTTCCACGGTGCAGGCTCCTCTCTTCCCCGGGTCAGGCAATTTCTAAGTATTTTATTATTTTTCATGCCGCTGAAAATGGAACTGATTTCCGCCCCCGGCCACCCACAGCACATCCCTGGGAACTTGGCAGCAGTGCAAATGCTTCGGACTCACAGTGTAGGAAAAAAAAAGAGAGAGAGACAGAATGGAACTGACTTCCTAATTGCCTTCTCAGTTTCTCTGCTGTTAGTGAGTACACACGCAGTTGATTTCCTTGTTCGCTTTGTATCCTGCCACTCAGCTGGAATCCTCAGGATTTCCTACATATCAGATCACACCATCTGCCAACGGAGGTCATTTTACTTCTTCCGTTCCCCTGGGTCCCTCTGGTATCGGTGTGACCCTGCAGAGAAAACGTGGTGGTGTTTAGTCGCTCAGGCGTGTCCGACTCTCTCAACCCCATGGGCTGCAGCCCGTCAGGCTCCTCTGTCCATGGAATTCCCCAGGCCAGAATACTGGAGTGAGTAGCCATTCCCTTCTCCAGGGGATCTTCCCGGCCCATGGCTTGAACCCATGTCTCCTGCACAGCAGGCAGATTCTTTACCAATGAGCCACCTGGGAAGCTCAGGAAACTTGTATCCTAACTTCATTCTGGAGTAGGCCCCAGCTCCACTGTGAACTTCCCATTACTGCTGGCAGCTCCGTGTCACCCCCTTGCAGGGACCCAGCACTGGGCTGGGCAGCCCCAAGGCCCCCCCACGGGGAAAGGGGACAGGGCCTTTCTACAAACGAGAGTGCTACGGCCACGCGTCCACGTGTCAGATCTCACCTTCAGGTGCCACAGTGGGGTCTGGGGTCCCAGGTTGAGCCCCAAACCCCGACCGATGTCAGGGAGACAGTGGACAGGCTTCCGTCCCCCGCTGCAGCCGCGGGCTGCCACTTCTGCCTGCATGCTGCGCTCTCGCCCGCTCCCTGCTCCTCCCTGCCCCTTGGAGCCAAGAGTCGCCTGCCAACCTGGTCAGAGAGCTGAGCCTGCTTTGAGGCACCACCCGTGTCTGTGTCTGTGCTTCCAGCTCTAGGTGTCTGTGTGGGAAGACTTCCGAGCATCGCTTCATTCAGGTTTTCATTTCCTCTAGCCCATTCCGGTTTTCTAATAGTTTGTTCATTTCATTTATGTTTTCCGAAATAACACACGGCAGTCTGCAGTGCCTTCTTATTGTCTGCCTTTTGAAATGGGTGTTTTATACTTTAAAAAATCTTCATGTACATGCAGTAAAGTTCACTTTGCAGCGTTCAGCTCTGTAGGTTTCCTTTTAAATGAGCGTGTTTATTGACCGGTGGCTGTGCCGGGTTTTGCTGCCGCATACAGGCTCTCTCAGTTGTGCTGTGGGGGCTTCTCACTGCGGGGCCTTCTCCCGCGGTGGCCCATGGGCTCTAGGGCGTGTGGGCTCAGTAGTTGTGGCTCACGGGCTTATCTGGCCTGCGGCAGGTGGGATCTCCCCGGACCAGGGGCCGAACCCACGTTTCCTGCATTGGCAGGCGAATTCTTAGCCACTGGACCACCAGGGAAGCCTCAGTTCTGCAGGTTTTGACAAATGCACCCGGCTGTGTACCCTCCAGAGTTGTGCGGGGGGAAGCTCCATCATCCCCACGCTGACCTCTGCGGCCCCTGAGAGGTAATCCTTCCCCGACCCCAACCCCTAGCAACCACTCATCTGTCATCGCCCTCTCTTATTTTGCCTCTTCCAGAACATTACGTGAATGGACCTGTACAGCCTTTGGGGTCCGGAGTCTTTCCTACAGACAAGGCAGTGGAGGCTCATGCCCACTGGGCACACGGACAGCCCCTTCCCCTGGTGGTATCTTGTGGACAGATGGCAGGGGCCACCGCCGCACCAGCCGGATGACACCTATTTTGTTTCCAGTTTGGGGCGACCGTAAATAAAGCTGTTGTAAAGATTCATGCACAGGCGTCTGCAGCAACATGAGCTTTCACTTCTCCTGAGTAAATATTAGGAGTGGAAGCCCTGGGTCACCAGTCGCTGAGACATGATCCCACCCTTCCACCAGGCTACACTGCTGTGCCTTCTCACCGGTGACACGTCGGGAGTTTTCATTCACACGTTTTGTTCGCAAATGTCTCACATGGTTTCTTGTGTGGTGTTGCTCTTTTATTCTTGTTACTGGTTTCTGCTGTTCTCTCAGAGGTGGTATCGCGCTGTGGGTTAATTTGCATTTGCCCAGTGACACAGGGAGGAAGCATCTTTTCAGGTGCTCATTTGCCTTTAGCAGGACACCTTCCTCAGGCCTACGTTCAGATCTTCTGTTGTTGTTCATTCGCTCAGTTTTGTCCGACTCTTTGCAACCCCATGGACCACAGCACGCCAGGATTCCCTGTCCTTCACTGTCTCCCGGAGTTTGCACAAATCATGTCCATCGAGTCGGTGATGCCATCCAACCATCTCATCCTCTGTCGTCCCCTTCTCCTCCTGCCTTCAATCTTTCCCAGCATCAGGGTCTTTTCCAATGAGTCAGTTCTTTGCATCAGGCAGCCAAAGTATTGGAGTTTCAGCTTCAGTCCTTCCAATGAATATTCAGGGTTGATTTCCTTCAGGATTGACTGGTTTGAGCTCCTTGCTGTCCAAGGGACTCTCAAGAGTCTTCTCCAGCACCACAGTCCAAAAGCATCAATTCTTTGCTGCGCAGCCTTCGTTATGGTCCAGCTCTCACATCCGTACATGACGACCGGAAAGACCAGAGCTTGAACTATATGGACCTTTGTCTTCGGCCCATTTTCAGATCAGGTTGTTTGTTCCTTTACTGTTGAATTCTGGACATTCTTTACTTATTCTGAAAACAAATCCTTTATCTGATACACCTTTTGCAACCATTTCCTGTTAGTCCGCGGCTTCTCGGGTCCTTTTAAGTCTGACATTGCGTCTTCTTTTCGATTTACGTTGTTATTTTTGTGTTCTTTCCTTTTTTAAAAGCACTGATCATTTACTTGGCGATGCCAGGTCTTAGCTCTGGCACGTTGGTCTCTGGTTGGCGCGCGAGCTCTTGGTTGGGACACGCAGGATCTCGGTCCCTGACCAGGGATGGAACCTGGGCCGCCTGCCTTGGGACCGTGGAGTCTTAGCCACTGGGCCACCAGGGAACCCTTCTTTCCTTTTTCTCGCAAGTTGGTCTGTTTCGTTGGTTGAGTCTCTTCAAAGAACGAACTCTGTCTTCACAGACCTACTCCTTCGCCTTCGCTTCCTGCTTCATCCTTTCCCAAGCTTGGTTTTAGCTGTATTTTCAAGCTTTCTCCAGGGTTATTCTGTCTCCCCATCAATGCCTTCTTTTTTCCCCCCAACATTTTCATTTGATTCACAAAACTCAGGGAGAACCTGCATTCCGTGTGGTCCCTCTCAGGCATGGTGTCTGATTTTGACCAGTGCTCCAGCTCATCGGCTACTGGTGCGACCAAGTACGAACTATTCCCTCCAGCCTCTCTGCAGCCCTGATACACCCCTTCCCCTGAGAGATGGGGATGCCGCTGACAATCCCGGGGCTTCCCTCTTTCCCACCCGTGTATCTGGAAGCACCGCTGTTGCTGCCCAGCCCCCCACAAGTCTGGATACACAGTGTTTTTATTATCATTCAGCTCTGGGTATTTAAAAACTTCTATTATGATCTCTTCTTTAGCTCATGATGTTTTAAAAACTTTTGTTGATTAATCATCTCTTTTCAATTGCACTAGGTCTCCATTGCTGTGCGCAGGCTTTCTCCTTCCACTGCGGCGAGCAGGGGCTTCTCCCGTTGCCAAGCACGGGCCCTAGGCAGGTGGGCGTCAGGGTTGCAGCACGTGGCCTCTGCAATTGTGGCCCACGGGCTTCGTTGCCCCACGGCACGTGGGATCTTCCCGCTCCAGGGATCTAACCCGTGTCCCCTGCATTGGCAGGAGGATTTTTAACCCCTGGACCACCAGGGAAGTCCTAGCCCGTGAGTTTTCAGCAGTGTGTGTACATGTGTGTTACAGGGCTTATCTACAAACATTTCCCCAACATTGTATTATATTTTCAAACACACAGCACAGTTGAAAGAATTGTATGGTGAAACCTCACACACTCCTCCCCTACGTTCTACAATGAACAACGCGCTGCACTTGCTCTTTCGTGCATCTCTCCATCATCCATCCACCCATCCACCCCCCTATTCCCCGCTTCCTGCATCCACGCATCCATCTGGCCTGCTCTCTATCCATCCATGAGGCCCCTCCCTTTTCCCTACAAGTCAGGCTTTCTCACCTGGAGGCCTGCCTACAACCAAGGCAGCTGCTCTCAGCTGCTTTCAGCCTGTGTCCTGGTAAATGGGAAACCAAGGACAGAGGCCCAGTGGCTGGCGCCTTGGGGCAGCTGCCCGCCCACCACTCAGCCAAGGGCCCGCTGTGTGCTCAGGAGAGGCTGTCTCAGACACTCCAGGGGCTTGGAAGGTGCCTCCCAGGAGCTAGGCAAGGGCTAAACCTTTCTCTGGATTGTGCAGCAGGTGGACACCCCGGCCCGCTGGATGAATCGTTCTCTGCCCAGGCCCAGAAGAGGGTTCTCTGAGGGTGACACGGAAGCCAATCCTCAGGGTGAGTGCTTGGAAGGGCTCAGGAAAGGCTGCACCCTTGATGGCTGGGGCACCAGGTTGGGGGTGGGGGTAGGCAGGGGAGGGGCAGGTGGGCAGGCCCTGGGCACCAGAGTGAGTGCTGGTGAGGTGCGGGCAATGCTGTAGCTGGAAGAGGGGTGTCCAGCTGACCTGCTCCTCCCTCCACGGGGTTGGACACTGGGAGGCCAGGGTCTGGGGAGGAGTCCCAGGCTGGAGG
>NW_011479655.1:2363-3062 GCF_000754665.1 Bison bison bison | reverse complement strand
CCACCCTCGCCCCGCAGCCCTGAGCGCCGGGGCCTGTCGAGGCCGCTGGCAGAGCAGCGCCGGGGCGGGCCTGGAGCAGAGAGACTTCGGTGTGTGCGACCCAGAGGGGGGCTCCAGGCAGCCCCAGAGCGAGCCGGGGCGGGCAGGGTGGGTGTCCTGGGTCCCCGCACCCCGGGCTCGCATGCAGCGTCCCATCCCGGGCACTGGCGGCGCTCGCCGTGGCGGCTTCTATTTGCGCGATACTGTGCGAGGCAGGCGCTGCTCTGCTTCCAATTTTCCAGATGCGAAAATCAAAGCCCAACTGGGATTCGCGCCCAAGATCCAGACGCCGCCCGCAGCTCACGTAGAGGTCTGTACAGAAACAGCTGGACGGGGGCGTCCCTTCCCCAGTCCGAGTCTTCTTGTGCCGGCCCTCCCCGCTCCTTCCCCAGGGGAGCTGCGACCCCTGGGGCGCAGAAACTAGGAGGGAGTAGAGGGAGACCGGCTCCTGCCAGGGCCGCTCTGGGGGTGCGGGGTGGCCCCCGCCCGCCCCCTTGGGAATCAGCTCTCCGCGCCAAACCGCCGAGGGGGCCGAGGGGGCCGCAGGGGCGGCGAAGTCGAGCGCGCTGACACACGCGCCTGGAATTCCCGGGGAGCCGGCGCCCTCGGCGACCCCTCCGCTCTGGGCCGGCCCCAGCCCGCGGGGGCGAGAAGAGGCCG
>NW_011479655.1:873-1811 GCF_000754665.1 Bison bison bison | reverse complement strand
CTCACGGAGCCGCCCCGCCGGGTCCCTCCACGTGCTGCGGCCCGGCCGCCCTGAAGGTCCGGGCACCCCCTACCACGGGTCTGAGTCCCAGCTGCCTCGATTTGCCCCTCTGCCTGGCGTGTTTCTTCCATCGCAGGAGGGTTGGTCAGGGTTCTCTGCATCCGTGTGTGGTGAACCCCTGGTAGTGGGGAGGGGCTTGTTACAAGTACCCTGGAGGAGACACAGGGATCCAGTCACGAGCCCCCTCCCCATTGCTTTGGGTCCGCTCACACGTGCGTGAGTGGGGCTGGTCACCAAGTGTGTGTGGTCTGTGCTCCTTGCTGTGTGAGGGTGTGGGCCTGTGGGTGGGCGCTGGTGTGACTACTCACTAGGTCTGCACCTGTGTCCATGTGCCCACAGCACGCGCGCGCACACACACACATACATACACACACGCTGACCACTTGCATGGGGAGCTGTGCAAATGCACAGGGTGGCAGCCCCTGGGGATGCTGGGCTCCAGGTTTGCACAGCCCCCCTTCTCGCCCTGGGCAGCCCTCACTGAGGAGTGCTTTGCCACCTGGGGGTCCCAGCGTGTGTGGTGGGCCCAGCTCCTGGGTAGGGCAGGCTTGTGCCCGGGGCACAGACATCCAGCCCAGCTCAACCTCCAGGCTCAGGTGACAACAGAGCCCAGGAGGGGAGCCAGTCACAGGGAGCCCTGTCTCCTGATGCCCTGGCCACAGGCACCAAGGACGGTGGAGAGGGGTGCTTACCGAAGGCCAGGACTGACTGGGCCCAGAGAGGAGGGGTCCTCTGGGCAGATCAGAAGTCCTAGGACGCATGGGGCCCGAGGTGGCTTCCCAGGCCTGTGTCTGCCCTGTCCCGCACCCCACCGCCCCCCAGGGCTGGCAGTGGAAGGAGCAGGGGCCACAGGCTACAAGCCAAAACGTGTTCCTGCG
>NW_011479655.1:0-773 GCF_000754665.1 Bison bison bison | reverse complement strand
CTGCGCCCTGTGCCCAGAGGCCAGGTGAGTGCCCCAGAGCCTGAGCCCAGCCTTCTACCCAGAGGCCAGTGGGCTCCCACAGACCACCCGGGCCCCTCTTGTGCCTGTGACCCTTGCCCCTCACGGCTTTTCTCTATGCTCCCCAACCAGGGCGGGGCCCAGAGCATGACCCTGAGTTCCGTCCACCCCAGCCCCATCCCTCCTGCCCCGGCCATCACCACCTGCCAGCTCTGACAGGGGAGGTGGCACGGTGCCCGTGACCAGACCCCAGGCCAGAGCGCGGGGCACGCAGGGAGCCAGGGAGGATGAGGGCCCCACATCCGCTCACTCACCGGAGTCCCGAGCCACAAGCCCCTCTCAAGCCTGCACGCTGGTGGCTTCCCGGGGACAAGTTAGGGTCAGGACGGGCCTCTGAGGATGGAGGAGCAGAGGGGACCGCGCTGGGGTCTGAAAGGGGGTGGGCGCCCCAGTCTCCTGGAGCCCTCGGGTGCCTGGCCAGCTCCTCTCCCAGCCCAGACCTGCCAAGGCCTCAGGCCGAACACACCCCACGACTGAGCACCCCCTCAGAGTTGGGCTGCTGTCCCCTCACGTGTGAACCCGGCCCCAGGCCCTGCCGCCCCTGCGGTCAGCTTCCAGGGGACACTGTCCCGCAGCCACAATGGCCTCCAGCTACCCGCAGGATCCATCCAAGCTCCTGACGGGGCGGCATTCGCAGCCTCCCCTGCATGGACCCCCACGGACACTCCAACCCAGCAGCCCCTGCCCTGTGCCCC
>NW_011479654.1:15459-16209 GCF_000754665.1 Bison bison bison | reverse complement strand
GGCAAGCACATGGGTGGGGGGTGAGGAAAGGCAGCGAAGTGTAGTACAATAAGCCTTTGAGGGACAGAGTAGGGGGTGGGGTCTTTTCCGACCAGACAACCTCCCCTTGGGAGGCCTATCACAGCCCGCCTACTCCTGCTGGGGTTAGGTGATGGGATGGGCATCTTCCCTCCCCCACCGTACTCCACCAAGTCCCCGGCTGAAATTCCCCTGCCCCCCACCAGTCTGCCTCTGGGCAGTCCCTATCCCGGCTCCTTCCTTATCCACAGGGGAACAGAGAGGCAGCAGAAACCAGAGCTGGTTATAGGCATTTATTGAATTAATTCATTTATTGATTTGACACACTTCCCCACTCCAATCTAGCACACGAAACAATCTGGGTAGGCCAGGCGCTGACACAGGAAATGATGGGAACCCACAGCAGGGGCGGGGGAGGGGACAATGCAAAGAGGACTGGGGGAGGGACTGCTTTGGGGGCTAGGGTGGAGAATGAGCCCCAGATGGCCTTCCCTAGCAGGTGCTAGTAAACCTGATCTACATTCTCCTCCATCCCTGCTCATTTCCCAGACCCTCAGCCAAGCTCCCCAGCTCCCCCTGCCCTGTTCCGCCCCTCCCCCTGCCTGCCACCACACACACTTCCCCATAACCCCTGCAGTCAGGCAAGGGGAAGAAGGGCAGGGACAGCTGTCTGGGGCCTGGAACAGGGAGGTCTCTGTGCCTAACTTTACCACCCTAAATCCTTCCCTCCTT
>NW_011479654.1:14335-15359 GCF_000754665.1 Bison bison bison | reverse complement strand
GGAGGGTACTGGACTCAGCTGGGTGATTGAGAATATAGGCTGGGGCTGGTGTAGTCTGTCAGGTAGGATCACAGGATCCTAGGTAAAGGGGTCTAGCATCTAGGTCCACTTCAGGAGTGGTGCTTGGCTTAAACCACGTGGATGTGTGTGTCTCACTCACCCCTCCTTGCCATTTCTCAGCCATCTTCTCAGTACATCTCCCTATCCCCACCATCTCATTTCCATCTTTCCCTTCATCTTCTGCTTTTGGAATCTTGGTGTCCTGCTTCCCACTGAAAAGAGTAAAGCTTAGGCACCTTTGGGTTACTTCTCAGCCTAGCTTTAGGCCCGGTTACTCCAAGTGATCCTGTGAATGATGGAAGGGCCAGGATGGGTAGGGAAGGTCTCTAGTACTCAGAGGTGTGTGTGTGGTGGAGGGGTGACTTTCCCTGGTTCCTAGATGCCTTGCGTACACAATGTGACCTCCTGGAGAGGAGTCGAGTGAAAATGCTTAGAATCCAAGAAGCCAAGAAAGTCGTTCCAATTGAATCCTCTGTGAACCTCACAGTAAGCCTTACCAAACATGGTCTGTCCCAGGAGCCTCCTTTCCCCGCCTGTCTACTGAAGGCTCCTCTGCCCCAGCTCTCTGGGGTGAATTTCCTTCCCAAATCCAACATTCATGCCCAAGATCTGCCTCTCACCTCTTTGGTCCTGCCTTTGGCCCTAGTTTGTAGAAAACTTCTCTGCAGGGGCCTTTTTACTTACTGACCCTTTCCTTTTCCAGTCCAAATCATCAGGACGATCAGATGAAGAGGGGACCACTCGCAGGGCTCCCGTCTTGAAGACCAGAGCGGACTTTGTCAGTAGGAAGGATAAACATCGCTAACAAAATAAAGTGACCAAGTGAGAGCTGCAGTGAAATCACTGGCATTTAATGTGAGGTTCCTTTTTTCAAGAAAGACTTCTCCCAATATCGACACCAAGGCTTAAATCTGCCCCAGGCATTGTGGAGGCTCTCAGGATCCGTAGGAGCAGGAGAGGGCAG
>NW_011479654.1:9276-13088 GCF_000754665.1 Bison bison bison | reverse complement strand
GATGTTATCCATGTCACACTCCAGGTTCTCCATGTATATGTCGAGATCAAGATCCTGAGGCATTCGGTCTTGGCTTGGAGCTTCAGTAGGAGGTGTGAGCACAGGAGCCCCCAGGGGCTTGGGGACCGGGCCCCCCCCCATGACTGGAGGTGGTGCTGGTGCTATCATCGGGAGGGTGGGAACCAGACCGCTGGGGCCTGCAGCCTCTAGGGGTTTAGGACACAGGCCACCCCCCGTGCCTAGCTTACTGGAGGAAGGTATCCCCCCCAGCAGCAGAAGTGTTGGAGCCTGGGACAGAATGGGATCTACCTGGGTCATGAGGACATCGGCAGGAGGTGGTGGTGTATCAGAGGTGAGCAGAGCCTCCAAAGACTGGGAGCTTGAGAAGCACCCTTCTCCTGCTGACAGGGGCCCCTCTGCTGGGCTGAAGAGAGAGGTGCTGTAGGTGTGTAAGGGGCCCGGAACCCCAGGATGCTGCAAAGAGAAGCCAGAGAGGCTGCTCCGAGACAGCAGCGAGTGGGGAGATGTGAGATTGAGCCCATCTAACAGCTCCAGATCTTCTTTCAGGGTGGGAGGGACACCCCCTGCATAGCCACTGGCTGAGGCTGGCATTTCTTCTTCTGCCAGCACCTCAGGCTCCGGCTCCCTGGGGGAGGGCCGGGTGCTGACAGTGCTGGCATTCGAACTGCTTCGTGGACGGAAGGTGCTCCATGCATCGGCTTCCTCTCGGTTTCGAGAGCAAGGGCTGCCTGACCACTTGGCAAAGTGGCCAGCAGGGCTCCTTGGAGTGGCACCTTCACGTGGAGCGGGCAGCACAGCTGGTTTCTTCTTGGGGGTTTTGCTGCGGCCCCGGAGCAGCCTGCTGCTGCTATCCATGGAAGCTGCCCGGCGGCGGGGTGCCTTGCCGCTCTTGCCTCCCTCCGGATTCAGCATCCACCAGGAGCTCTTGCCAGTAGCCTCGTTGTGAACCTTGATGAACTTGCTATGCAGGGATAGGTTGTGGCGGATCGAATTCTGGAGGGGGCAGAGGCAACAAGAAAGGGAGGTCAGTGGTCAGCAGTCCAGTCAAAAAGGACACTGGGGCGTGGCCGGGGGGGGGCAGTCCTGGAAATGCAAAGTTAGTCAAATTTGAGGGGAAAACAGGCAACAGTAGGGGTGGGAAGTAGTGGCAGGGGAGGCGACCACACACAATTCCCACCTGAAGACAAGCTTCTTGGCCAGACCTCTTTGCACAGAGGGCGGGGAGACAACCAGAGCCTCGACCTATTCACAGGGCGCTGCACCCACTTCCCCCTGAAAAGCTCACAGCCCTCTACCTGACCCAAGTCTCTGGGGGCTGCCTGGGGCTTGTAAGCATTGGAAAGACGCACTCCTAGTTCATCAAGAATTAGGCTCCAGTGGGAAAGAGCATTCCACAGCTCCACCCCTTTCCTTGAGTGCAAGCTTGGGTGGAGTTTACAGGACAGTGGCACAGCAGCAGCCCAGGACAGACCCACCCTGTCCTGAGTCAGTCTTCTGAACAGGCTGAGGGGCTAGAACCTTAGCCTGGCTGGTGCTCCACTCTACACAGGGCATTTGGGCCCTGGCACTCTACAGGATTTGTAGATTCCTTTTTTTTTTTTTCTGATTCCCTCCACCGCCGCCCCCCCCCTCCAGATTCCTTGACACACACCCTCAACTACATTCTGGCCAGGCTTCTCCCTGTGCCTCAAATACACCAGGCCCCTCCCTCCCTCCTTGTCCGGAGGAGCTCCCCTCTCTCAATTCTACTAGCTTGTCAAGATCAACCTTCAGTCCTCTTGCTTTCCTAAAGTGGTTGCTTGACTTCTGCAGCCAGATTTCTTGTTCAGTATTTTTCATCTGTTCCACACAAAATTTCCCCAAATCTATATTATGTTGTTTATAGTTTCAAGTAATTTGTATTATCAATTGTAAATGCCAGGACATGTTGTCCAGGTAGGCAGCCCTCCTGCAGTGGCCCCCTCAGAGTGCCAAGCTCCCAGTACATAATCAATATCTGTTGCCTGATCGACAGGTGGCCCTTGGGTGAAGAATGGCGAATCTCCCCTTGAAGCTCCGTCAGCTCTTGAGTGCCTTGGGTACTAGAAGCTCTGTTTTTCCTTCCTCCCTCGCTGCTGATATTCTGCTAGAGATAAGTTTTTTTCCCAGGGGCCCAGGGAGCTGAGATTGGCAGCTTCTTGAACCCCTAGAGCAGCTTATTTCTACTGGCTGCTCCAGGCTAGTTGCACCATCCCTTTGTATCCGCCACGGGCCTCCCCAACCCCCCCACCCCCCACTCCCACCACCCCCGCACCCCCCCCACCCCACCCCCACCCCTCAGGAACCTCCCTTCTCTTTCTTACCTCCTTTTCCCCACTTCTCGTCAGGAACTTCTGCATAGGAACTCTAAACTTAGGGGCATTTGACCTCCCACATGAAGCTCTTTAGTGTTTAGAAACTTGGGAAGAGCCCAGAGGCCTTGGAGCAACTAGGAGGCTAAGGCTATGGACAGTCAGAAATCACTTCATGTGTTTCAGCCAGATGCTCTAGATAAGGAGAGCCTTTGCCTGGGAAAATATTCTTAAGTGGCCTCTTGCTCCAGGGCTCTCTAGCGAAGAACTCCTTGTCTCCCTGGGACCCTGCAGTAACAGCACTCCAACTACTCTGGCCGCACTAATGTTTTGGGTTCCTTCAGGGAATCACACTTGTCCATCCAGCCTGGGCTCTTAGTAACTAAGAGCCACAGTTACTTCTGGCACTGTGATTTCTACCCCCTCCCCACTTCCCCCCTGCTTTTCCAATTCCTAACTCTGCGTCTACTGAGAAGGTTCATTCCCTTCCCTATACTCGGTACCCATGAGTGCCATTTGCTCATCCCTTCTTCTTTAGCCCTTGGAATTACTACCTCCTACAGGCTCTTACTTGGAGAGGTTGGCTCCCTAGAAGCCTACCGTTTTTACCTCTTGGAAGGAGGGCACCTGCTGGTTGCTCCCCAAGCCACCTAAATTAAGCCTTCTTGTTCTAAGTGAGTGCCGCCCCCTGGTGGGGTGGTGGTAACCTTGGCATATCACCAGGGAAGCCAGCTCAGGCTTGGGGGTAGGGAGTGAGGGGTGAGAGCCTTGTAGGCTCCAGACTCGGCCTGATTTGGCTTTGCCATCATTCCATGGCAGCGTGGATTAGCAGATAGAGCATATGATTTATAGTTAGACCTGAGTTCAAGTCCTCATTCTACCGATTTTGGCAAGTTTCCCAACCATTCTATACCTTAGTTTCCTAATACGTAACATGTGGAATCTCAGAACTGCTGTGAAGATTAAAATTTTTAACTACTTTGTAAATGAAGAAAACCCAATATAAGTGTAAATTCTAAGGAGGGACTACACTCCCACAGCATAACTAACAACTCATGATTATTTCTTCTACCCTGGAAAATGAACCTAAGGGAAAAGAAAAACAGCTGTGCAGGCTGGGTCCAAGGAGGGGAGCTCTTTATGAGCTGCGACTGTGGCGTGGCAGTCTACCCAGAAATAGTGCCAAGGGTCTCAGTCAGCTGTCTTGCTTTCTTTTCTGCCCAACCCCAAGGGATACTGCAGACTCAATCCCTCGATCTCTTATACCTAGAAGAAGACCCTCTGCTCACTCAACCTTCCGTATTTCCTTGCACGCTGGTCTCACCACCTACTGGAGTACAAGGCGTCAGTAGGAGTTGAAGCTCCCTAACTTTTTGAGTCCCATATTTCTCAGGACAATCTTTCGGAGCATCTAGTGCAATCCCTCCTCACAGTTTCCTCATGGGAGGCCAAGGGAACCCC
>NW_011479654.1:6292-6579 GCF_000754665.1 Bison bison bison | reverse complement strand
TAAATTGCAGTATCGCCTTAAGCCGACCTCCTACCATGAAGTTTTTCCCAACTGCTGTTTATGTTCTTTGCTGTCAACAAAATAACTTTTCTAAGAAACACTCCTGGTAATAACAACTAAAATTTATGGAGCACTTATTATGTGCCAGGCAGTGTGCTGATTGCTTTATGTACATTAGCTCCTTTACTCCTCAAATCATCCCTGAGGTAGATACCCCTGTTATACCCATTTTACAGACAAGGACACTAATGCTCAGAGATTTAGTGACTTGCCCAAAGTCACACAGT
>NW_011479654.1:4089-6150 GCF_000754665.1 Bison bison bison | reverse complement strand
CCTTCCTGGTCTCCCTTAGGTACAATTAGTTCTCCCTTTTCTGGAAGCATTCCCAAGCATTTTTTGCAGGCTTATGTTATACACCATAAACTGTATCATACTGTAATTCCTTGCTTTTAGGTATCTCTTCCACTAAACTGTGAACTCCTTGAAGGCAGAGACAAGTTTTATGTATCTCTGCGACCCCACATAGTAGACATTCAATAAATGTTGGTCGAATGAATGAGATAAGGAATCAAATCACATTGCACTTGTACATTTGAGAACGTTTTAATAAGTGTATCATATTTATTTACCGCCTAGCCGTGTCCCATTTTTCCTTAGACATAAAGTTCCTAGGGATAGGGACTGTAATGTAACTTATCTATATAGTGCCTAGAATTACACCATTGGCAGTGTGGCTTGATACATGCACTGTGATGACTAGTCCTACCTCCCATCAAGGTTGTAGAGCCATACAAGCCAGAATTTCTCAGAGGCCACAGCACATTGGACCTTCAAAGTGATATTAGTCTGCTCATGGTAACATAACCATTTGGTTCTACATATTTCCACCTTCTTTTACTCCAACATGCATTTGTCATGTAAGGGGTAAACAGAAGACAGTGTATTCACACCTGAGGTCCAGACTAGAGATAGGAGACAGTTGCTCACAATGACTGCAGACATTTCCTGTCCACGCCTGGGATATTTGGTAAGGGCTGCACAAACAGTGAATTTGGTAGAGGGGGGAGCCTTTTGGGCACTAGGTCACAAGGAGCTCTCTTCTAACTGAAACAGGTGTGGTGGCAGACCATGCAGAGCTGCTGAGATAGGGAAATGGCAAGGTGGGGCAGGCACTTGTCCTGGCTTGAGTTATATCTTGCATTATCTCCCTTTGTGCATTTGTTTGAAAATGTCCACCTCTCCACCAACTCATGTCCATCACCTTAAATTTCAAATTCAAATCTAAAAACTTACATGCCTTGGAAACTTTCCCCAACTAACCCAACCTGACAGATTACTTAACAACTCTACACCTCCCAAGCTTCTATGAACTCTGTATTCTTTCATTTTGTGCTGGTGGTTACATGGCTCTTCATTTCATGAGGGCATATTCTCTCCCCAACTAGAATACAAATTCTGCAATCAATCCACAAATGTTTATTGACTGTTAAGATGAGGGTATACCTTGGGACTCTGGACAGGTGAAAATGACCATAAACCATCGGACCAGATGCTTTGGGAGGGTGAGCTGAAGGATCGATGGAATGGTAAGAGCACTAAGACTTTAAAGCATGCATCTAGAGAGGTCAGAGTTATGCACTTTATTACTGTTGCTGTGTTGGAATACACAGCAGTAGTCAAGAAAGAAAGTTAACAAGGTAACCTTGGAAAATAGAAGAGACATCTTTCAGGATAGAAGACCAACACAGATGCAAGCTACTATATACAGGATAGATAAACAACAAGGACCTACTGCATAGCACAGGGAACCATATTTAATATCCTGTGATAAACCATAATGGAAAAGAATATGAAAAAAATAGATACATGTATAACTGAGTCAGTTTGCTGTACTTCAGAAATTAAACACAACATTGTAAGTCAACTGTACTTCAATTAAAAAAAAAAAAAAAAGAGAACCAACACCAGGTCCCCAGAAAACTGGCATAGTCATAAATTATGAACAGAAATATGGCAGGATATGGGTGGGGAAGGCCTTTTTCCCAGTTGCAAGCCCAAAGTTGATGATCTCAACTGGCTCCCCTTTACCCACTTGTTTTTTCCCTCTTGATTGTCAAAGGGCTTGGCTCTCTTGCCTCTTTCACCGCTACCACCAACTCTTCTACCTGGGTGCCACCCCCCAAGCCTGCTGCCAAACCAGCTTTATTCATCCGAATTGAGATAAACATTTCCTCACTTCTTCTTACCATACCCAGCTTTGGAAAAAACCCCTCCTATCTAAGATTTGCACAGGACTTTTGCTATTACCTATAGTGAAAGATGCAGGGGTTAACAAAAATAACAATGAGAAAGCTCAAAGAATCTCAACTTGTCCCTGGTCTTCACGGACGAGTA
>NW_011479654.1:0-523 GCF_000754665.1 Bison bison bison | reverse complement strand
TGTGGTAAGAGGCTTAACAATTTTGCTAAACTGCCTCAGCTTCCCCAATGTCACCCTGAGCTGAGCATATTAATGCAAAGAGACAACCTGAAATTAAAAAAAAATAAGTCACTTTAGGAACACTACTACATTGTTGATGGGAATGTAAACTGATACAGTCACTATGGAGAAAAATATGGAGATTTCTTTAAAAACTGAAAATAGAACTACCAGATGATTCAGCAATCCCACTCCTGGGGATATATCTGGAGAAAACCATAATTTGAAAAAAGATACATTCTCCCCAATGTTTACTGCAGCATTATTTACAGTAGCCAGGACATGGAAGTAACCTAAATGTTCATCAACAGAAGAATGGATAAAGAAGATGTGGCAAATATATACAATAGAATGCTGTGCTGTGCTGTGCTGTGCTGTGCTTAGTCACGCAGCTTACTCTGCCATAAAAAAGAATGAAATAGTGCCATTTTCAGCAAAATGGATGGACCTAGAGATTGTCATACTGAGTAAAGTAAGTCAGGCA
>NW_011479653.1:13889-14791 GCF_000754665.1 Bison bison bison | reverse complement strand
TGCTACAAGAATATTTAAGAAGTTGGTTATAATCATTATCACTAATAAAATAAAGGTATATTAATAAAAAATGAAAAGTTAGACTGTGTCCTTCAAACTCAGTTTCAGTGCCCAGCTTCATCCTTTCAGTGTGGCTCTTTTTCCCTTGGCTTACTCCAACATTTTTCTTTTGATACTAGAATATGCCTAATTGGTTCCTATCACAGGGAATTTGCACTTGCTGTTCCTTTTGATGCTCTTCCTATCAACAACCTTCACGGTGAGTTCTTCTTGTAATTCAAGTCTCATATCAACCATAGCCTCACTGAAGTTTCCCTCCCACCACTCCCAAACACCACCCTAAATGATGTTCTTCACAGTTCTTATTCTTATGCGTTGTTTGTTAACCCTTGTTTATTATTGTTATATGACCTTTATGAAACAGGAATCTTCAAGAAAGCATGGGTGGGCTTAGAACACTGCAGAGCACTGCAGCTTCTTAGATCTTTGTTGAATGGCAGATATTCATCTGGAAGCAGCTGTCAATACTTGCAACACCCCTGATCCAAGAATCCTGTTCTTTTCATAGTATGACCTGCTATTTTGAAATTTACTCAAATGTGTTTCCCTTCCATCTTTACTCGAGCACATGGGCACACACGTACACACACACCTAAGCACACACACATTCACAGGAGCCCTTGGGAACCGAATGCACGCCTCCCTGATAGCAAGGATGTAGCCTGGTTTCGCTCACAGTTGTAGTCTCAGTATGTGGCATTGCTAGGGCTCACGAAACCTTGCATGAATGAGTGAGCCACTTTGATCCCTCCAGTGGAGGCTGGCTTTGCTCTGCCTCGCCCTCCCTTCTCATCCCCCCCACCCATATTCCCGTTCTAAAGGCGCCCAGGAGGGAGGGGTCC
>NW_011479653.1:13533-13786 GCF_000754665.1 Bison bison bison | reverse complement strand
GGGGAGGAGCGTTTGTGTTGCCTCGGGAAGCTGCTCTGCCCTGGGGCCAGCTGGAGAGGGGCACGGGTCCGAGATGGTGGGTATGAGGAGGCTGAAGGCCTTCCCGCGGCGGGCAGGGGGCGATGGTTAGGGGCGGGAATCGCTGGACGTGCCGAGGCCTACGCTGCTTTGGGGGTGACACTAGGGGATGGGAACCGGCCACTATGAAAAGAGGGAGATCTCCCGCCCCAAGCGCGGAGAAGGCCGACTGGAA
>NW_011479653.1:8821-10309 GCF_000754665.1 Bison bison bison | reverse complement strand
CTTTTGGCTCCATTAAATTCAGCTGTTAATTTCTGTTCTTTCAAATCAGGGTGAAATGATTGTTTTGGTTTTCAGTATTTCTGATTGGATACAGAAAATTGGATTTAAATAAGTTGGTTAAAATTTACATTGCCGTCTAAAGCACATATCAGGAACCTTTATTCACTGACATGAACTCTCAGTTTTTAGGAAGCATGATGTTTCAGAAATGTGTCTGTGAAGCAGCTGCAGAGTCTGGGGCACTTGGCTAGCTCCAGGGTAGAATCCACAGTCAACCTGATAGAGTCTTTATTCTCTGGGAGCATGGAGTTGTTAGACTACACTAAAGATCTTGCTTAAAGAAGAAAGATAATATTGTTTATATTAAAAGGCCAAGATTTGTTTTCCCAAAGTCTTTCTACCAACTTCTCTTTCCTGGTTGGGCAAAGGAGTGCACTTATAAGATTTGGGTATGCTTGTCCATGGTGAGTGAAAGTGCCTCATGTTCAAGGTCAGGATCTCCCTGTGTATCCATTGAGTACATGACAATGGTTTTCATATTGTGCCTGGAATCGATTTGACCTTGATTTCACAAGGTCCACCTTTGGAAGGCAGTAGACACCTGTGTCATGGAGTCCAGCTTCTTTTCCAGATTAGTTCCACCATTTTAAAGTGGAGTGGTTGGGTGACATAGCTTCTGAATTATCAGATTGTTTTCAGGATTGATGATGATTCTATTTTTAACTGCAGTGGATCATTTTTAAATGATCTTCCTTTGTGTCTCATAAATGTTTTCCCCAATATACCTGATTCATTATGTAGAGTTTAGCTTCCTTTTATGAAAGCAGGGCTCACTTTTCCCCTCCCATTTTTATAGACACCTTTGAAATGGCCTCTGTCTGTCACGGTCTCCATGTGTCCATAGTCTCTTGTCACTGTGGGTGGTGATCTGAAGTGCAGTTGGGTTAAGTCCCCTGGGCAAGCCTGGTACAGGAAGGGCCAGTCCTGTTGCTACACTGGAGAAGATAATTAACAATTCACTTGGGGGTTGTATCTCCAGGACTTCATGCCAATTAAGTGAATACACTTTGGTAGGATCTGCTCAATTAAATGGGAACTTTTCAGGAGGACCTTTTCAATTAAGCATGGATGGCTTGGAAAAACTGTGAATGAAAGAATGATGTATGTATCTTTTGTGCATGGGACTGAAAGCAAGTCCCCTAAACCCATACATACCATTAGGCTTCGATGACACAGTAGCCTGGCCTTTGGACAAGGCCCAGTGTTAGGTATTACTTTGTGGCAGATTACTTCTCTCTCTTCTCTGGTGTGGCTCAAAATGCCTCAAATCTTGGGAGGTAGACCTTAGGCAATTTAGTTCACCCCTCAGATCCGTTTCTTCCTTCTCGGTAAAATGGAGGCAGTCACTCAGTTGTGTCTGACTCTTCGCACATTTAAAGGAGAAGTATCTACGTGCTCAGCCACTTCAGTCATGTCCAACTCTTTGTG
>NW_011479653.1:4387-5283 GCF_000754665.1 Bison bison bison | reverse complement strand
GTTTCACTGTGAAAAGAGTTAGACTTTGTTTTTGGAGGTAGTTGCTTATGGAATAGTTTCATCCCTTCAAGCCCTATTTTTATGTTTTTCTAGAGCAGATCCAGGGTCACTCTGGCTCCAGGGATAAATCAGTCCTGCTACTAAAGCATGGCCTCTCTGATTCTCTACTGAATACCCCAGATGATCACTGAGAACTATACTCTGGTTGGTTGGACCCTGAATATCTCCCTACCTTTGTGTGTCTTAGGAATTATTCAACTTACAACTTCCTGGTCATTGTTTTCCTAGTCTTTGTGAGTTTTATTGTATGCATGCATGGCTTAGTGGTCAGGAAAGACTCAAGGGGAATCTTGTGCAGATTTTTTTGAGCTCTTTTTTCTGCATAGCTCCCTCGTTTCTGGAACTCTGCTTTGCCTTAGCTTCCCTGAATTCTGGTCTGTGTTGGTAATAAAGCCACCAAGCTCTGTTTGGTCCCCCTTTCCCTGTAATCTAAATCTGGAAATTGCCTCCGGAAGGTATCTAGGACACTGATAAAGCTTATATTATTTGTTTCTCTTCTCTCAAGGATCATCATCCTGTGCTGTCTGCTGTCCAATACTTAAACTGTTGATTCACATCTATTTTGTCCAGTTTTGTATTTATTTATAAGACATTAAATCTGTTCCTTGTTATTCCATCATGGCCAAAAGTGGAAGTCTCTGTCCATCCCTTTTAATATAACATCTAATTTTATGAAAAACTATTTCTGGAGTACCTGGGTTCTGTAATCCTTGAGCTAGTGTAAAAATGCTTTCTCTTCATTTAACTATGAACCAAATTGACTTGATAGCAGAACAGAAACTGGGTTCCTGTTTCTGTGAACTCACTGAAGTGGGCGGTCTGTGATGCAGACACAC
>NW_011479653.1:0-526 GCF_000754665.1 Bison bison bison | reverse complement strand
AAACCCACAGGTCTTGAATCGGAGAATGAGAGAAGAGAAATCTGGATGTGGGAAGTGGAGCTGGATGGAGATGCTTGTTTTCCTCCAAGCTCCCCCTTCAGGGAAAGGGAGACCCAGAGCTATTCAATGACAGCATCTGTAGATTGTGAATCCCGACTTTCCCTAACAGAGCAATCACCCCAAAGTTTTTGGCCTACTTGAATTTATAAATTTTTAGGGTTGTAAATAGAATAATCAAATGTCTTATAATATTTAATTTATTAATTTAGTTATGCATACCTATTATAAATCACATGTTATATATAATATATTAATTTAGAAAGTATTCCTTTTTTGCCTGACTCTGCTCCATGAGATCATTTTATTCTAATTCTTCCTATGCATTTCTAACCACACTATCTTCACCAACCTCAGAGCCCCTTTGGAGTCATTATTTTCAAAGCCCATCCAGTGGCTTCCATCTGTATGAGCTGTGTGCCACGTAGCACTGTGACAATCCCTGCACAAGGCTCTCACTAGAAATCAC
>NW_011479652.1:9694-11780 GCF_000754665.1 Bison bison bison | reverse complement strand
AAGAGAAAGTGAAGTCGCTCAGTCGTGTCCTACTCTTAGCAACCCCCTGGACTGTAGCCTACCAGGCTCCTCCAGGAGCACAAAATGAAAATTGAGGCACAAAAACAGAAGCTAATTTCCAATAGAGTGGCTACTCATTCCTCTATTCACAATTCTTCTATTTTGACTGAACAATATAACAAAATAATACAGCTTCTTTATTCTGCTTCAAAATATATTTACAGAGTTGAACTATTTCAAAATAAATTATATTTGTAAAAGTGGATACAGGTTTTTGCTTTCCTGGTTTTAGAAATAAGGAACAGAAAAATAAATTCTAAGGATAAAGCCTTAGAAGTACTATTTCTAATCATTAAATACCATTAGTATTCCAAGCACCCAAATTTAACCTGTGTTTATATCTCATCATTTATATTACCACACAAACTCTTAAGATTTTATTCCAAAAATTAAACTAAAGGAAAACATTGTCAGGTTATATTATGCATGATTAAACATTTCAGCTGACTTGACTGTAGCATTAATATTCTAGCATCAATGGACAATCAGCTAAAGGTTTTTATTGGCCCCGTACATTGGTTGACAGCTTGATGGATCTGGTGAATAATTAGTAGATTTTACAACCAAAACATGATGTAAAACATGTAATAAACATTTTAATATTTAACATTTTTTGAAAGTAGGTATACCCAGCTTTGAAAACAACTATTATAATATCCTATTGCTCTCTCTAGTACCACATTTTTTTTTACCTTTCATGATCAATCTTCTCAAATGGTGTACATAAACTTACTCCTTTTTCTGTGTAATGTCCCTATACATAACTCTTCAGTTTTTACTTTGCTCCACCTCACTAGGACAACTACTTTCTCAGCATTCACCACTAACTTCTTAAAAATCCACATTCTCTCTTCACAGCACATTGTTACCCATCACCTTTATCATGAAACATTTTCTTCCTTTGGCGTCTGTAACAGTATCCTGATTATTTTCCTTTCTCCCCACATAATTATTCTTTATTTACTTCACTGGTTATTCTTACTTCTACATGTCTCTGTGGACTTAGTTTTTAATGCCCCTGTCCTTTTTTCACTCTTTACCTTAGAAATTTCATTCGATTTCATGGATTCTGTCATATCTCTGTTGATGACAGTAAAGCTAGATCTTCAGGTAATATACAGTCTCATATGTCTTACTAAAATGTTTACATGGCTAATAATCATTACTATAGATTCTTCAGTTCCAAAAAAGAACTCATCATATTTTCCCTCATAAATGTCCCTTTCCTGTCTCTCTCTGTCTCTCTCTTGTAACATTTTTCCATCTATAATTCATCACTTTACCCATTTTATCAGGACAGTCATCTTTTCCACTGTTCTTATGCCTTTAGGTCACAGCTAGAGTGACACACAAAACTACCTCAGCATTTTTCATTGTGCCAGAGTCTCACTAAATCCAAATCCCATGCTTTCACTGTACTACCACTGTTATCCCAGATCACAGCATATTTACCACTTCCCTTTGCCAAGCCTCTTCACTAAACATTTAGTTACAAGCATTTAGAATTTTAGATTTAGCACTTGTGTCCTTCAAAGACTCAATTTTTATCAAGAGTCTTCTCCAGCACCACAATTCAAAAGCATCAATTCTTCAGTGCTCAGCCTTCCAGCCTAGATCCTATTATCTATAACTTCAATTTGCCAGTTTCCTCATCTTTCATATTCATTGTCCTTATGCAGCATCCACACAGTAAATTCCAAGAGCTATGTCAACCCCAAAGTTCACATCTTTAGCTCTACTATATGAAACTCATAGATGTTGTTAGAGAAAAGTATAAATTGGCCTAATGCAAATACTTGGTCTCTAAACCCAACTTGCTTTCAGTGCCATCAAGTGATCCTCCTATCTCTTTTTTAGCCTATTCCAAATCTGATTGTCTCTGGTGATTGATCACCACACCTCTGCCTTGTAGTCTGTTTAGACAGTCTCACATCCTGCCAAATTTCTTTAAAGAATTGTTTACATTCCCTGGTTCAATGTCCACACCTCTTGTTGACTTTGCAACTTACTATAAATCTTGTTTCCA
>NW_011479652.1:4987-6665 GCF_000754665.1 Bison bison bison | reverse complement strand
CTCTCCCTAATTCCCACACCCACCGGCCATGGAAAAATTGTCCTCCACTAAATCTGTTCCTGATGACAAAAAGTCTGGTGTCTGCTGCCATAGACAGAAGACAGTATATTAGACTAGGCTAGTATGTTCAGCTAAGCTACAAAAGAGAGAAAAGATTATTTTGGCCTTGAACTCATGTGTTCTTTCTCTACCTTTGCTCTTCTAGCCTCTGCCCATACAGTGCCTAGGCCTCCACTTTCTTTATATCATTCCCTCAACTGAGCAGGTTCCCCACTAAAACATATTTGGATGGAGTAATCATTTATATTCTGTATATTTATCCTCCTGTTTCTCACTAGCAACCCTCACCTATTATTGTATTCTTTTCTCTCAAGGATTTGCTAGGTGATTGAAATTGATCTGACAAAATAACCCATATTAAGCCATTAATAGATGAAAAAAGCCTAATGAATTTCTGCTTTGAGGTAGTAAGTTAGGACTGTGATAAGAGCCTCCCACATCTTAACCTCAAAGTGTGATACTTTCAGATTCTATGGAAGACTTTTGAGAGATAGATTTGTGGCCTTCTCCAGTACTCTTTGGGCTTCCCCCATGGCTCAGCAGTAAAGAATACCCCTGCAATGCTGGAGATGTGGATTCAATCCATGGATCAGGAAGATGAACTGAAGGAGGAAATGGCAATCCACCACAGTATTCTTGCCTGGGAAATCCTATGGACAGAGGAAACTGGTGGACTACAGTCCATGTGGTCACAAAGAGTCAGACATAACAGTATGCATGCCAGTACTTTTTAAATCATCCTGCAGAAGCCCAGATTCTCTTGAGCTTCTTTGAAGATTGATAGCAGCAACACAGTTTCCTTTTTCTCTCATTCTATTGTTACCTATCAAATGCTATTCCCTATCACATATAATCAGTGAACGTAAAGAACCTCTATAATTTATCAAATGCTTCCTGGAGATATCTCCTCCTTTCTTTCCCTCCTTAATATTGTGATTCTCCCTGTTTGGCAAGTAATTAAGTGCCAGACAAATAGGCCTCTGTTATTCATTATGTATATACTCAAGAGGCCTCTGAAATTGGCTTAAAAAAAAATAAACTGAAAGAATAAGTAAACCAGTAAAAGGATCACATTGGTTAGCACTTAGGGGCAAATGGATATTCTAGGTTCAGTGTCTCTTTCAATCCTACATTCATGGCAATATCCAATTAGTGCTTGTGCATTACCAGGAAAGGCCAAATGAGGATGTGCCTAGCCAGGCCTCTGCACAGCCCTTGTAGAGACACATTCATTTCTACACTAATCAAATCATTAGGCTATATTCTGTGACTTACACATGTGCTAAAAATGGCATTTTGAAATGTTAATACTATGGATAAATCCAAACCCATTTGTGAATGCTCATATTATCAATTGAAAGCACTGAAGTACAAAGTATGCTTAATTATTTTCCATAAACACAATTCTGTAAGCTCTTTTTGTTTAAATCAACAAATCCATTTTGTCCCTGATGTTTATTAACTCAAGTGATAGATGGGAAAGGGAAAGGTATTTTAAATTTTATTTTTATTGTTGTTCAGTCTTTCTAAGTTGTGTTTGGCTCTTAGCGACCCCAAGGACTATAGCTTGTCAGGCTTCCCTAGCCTTCACTCTCTCCTAGAGTTTGCTCAAACTCAT
>NW_011479652.1:590-1566 GCF_000754665.1 Bison bison bison | reverse complement strand
TAATGCTTAATTGGTGTCTAGATTTTACTTATTTTTTCCATGGCTATGGTCCCTGGGCTGATTTGACTTTTATTTCTTGCAGCTCTGGAGGGTAGGCTTCATTTGTAATTTGAGAAAACAAAGATAGAGGAACAAAAGTGGCAGTATAAGGATTCAGTTTGAAGCTTGTGATTCCCTTTGAAAATTGACACTTTTGTCAACAAGTATTTATTGAATACATGATGCAGATTGGGCTTTTCAAAAAGTGTGTAATTAAGATGTGGAACACTTTCTTTTTTTGCCAGTTTATAGAGTGTAAAGTAGCAGGCACTGTACAGTTTAGTGATTTTCTTCTATTACTCAGCAAGTAGAGGAAAAGAGATAGGAGTTAGGGGTTGTGAATGAACTAGGCAGCCCTATTTTCAATCTAGTGTTTCCTCTGGTAGCTCTCTGCTTCTCATTTCAAAGCCCACTCATGGCTTATATTTGTGAGATAGAAATAACAAATGGACCTAAGGATAAAGCAGTTCACAAACCAGAATCCCTTATTTCTGAATGTACCTAAGAGCACAGTTTACAGTTTACTGTAACCAGATACGAAGGTATAGAGAGAGGTAAATAAAGTAGTTCATTATTCATCACTTAAGGCAGTCATAAAAAAGGATACATTTTCCTTAACAGTGGGTTGAATCATTAGAAAACCTAAGGCTACTCAGTTCATATTCAGTGCTTGCTCTGCTCTGTGAAGTGAATAATATGGGGATGAGTAGATTGCTGTGAAATAAGATTCCAATTGCGAGTTTATTTTTCTTGTGAACCCAAACCATGAGCTCAAAACTTCAGAGGTACTTAATTTTGATCAACTTTTTAGCAGTAAAATGTTTTGAGTGAGCTAAAAGATTCCACATGTTTTAAAAGTCCAATAACTTTCTAACAATAATTTTGAAGCTGTTAATTCTTCTTCCCCATGTGCACTCTCTTCCCTAATGATGTTATG
>NW_011479652.1:0-490 GCF_000754665.1 Bison bison bison | reverse complement strand
TGCTTTGGGTAGTATACTCGTTTTCACTATATTGATTCTTCCAATCCATGAGCATGGTATATTTCTCCACCTATTAGTGTCCTCTTTGATTTCTTTCACCAGTGTTTTATAGTTTTCTATATATAGGTCTTTAGTTTCTTATTATTTAAAATTAGTAACCTGTTCAACAATCCTGGGGAAGATTATATCCATTAAGGCAAATGTTACTGTCTCCCTTGAAGAAATATTCTCACAATCAATAAATTCTCTTAAAGCTGAAATCAAAATTAGAAGTCTGGTGTAAGCTTTCGTTTGACACACAGTTTACCAAACATATAAATTGCCTGGCTCAACCTTTTATCTCAATAAGTTGAGTGCATACAAATATGTATTTAAAGAATTTCTCTATTTGGGTAATAGATGAAGTTCAAGCTTTCCTTTTAGTTGGCTTCTTTGCATATCCAGCCTGGGCTTCCCTGGTGGCTCAGATGGTAAAGAATCTGCCTGCAAT
>NW_011479651.1:19250-20326 GCF_000754665.1 Bison bison bison | reverse complement strand
GCCCAAGAATACTGGAGTGGGTAGCCTATCCCTTCTCCAGTGGATCTTCTTGACCCAGGAATCGAACCAGGGTCTCCTGCATTGCAGGTGAATTCTTTACCAACTGATCCATTAGGGAAGCCCTAAATGTTGAAAATTTTCCCAAAAAAGAGAGAAAAAGAAATGGATCATTCTAGTAATCTAGGCTACAAGATGGGAAGTAAGAGAGATAGGTTTAGAGAAAAAGCAGAGGGGTCGGTAGCCATGAGGCCAGGGTGCCTGTTCCCTGCTCTCTCCCACCAATGCTGATCACCTGCAGGGTGTGCTCGATGGCATTGGGGAAGTTCTTCAGTGTGCAGATGGGGATGGACTTTTCAGGCGGGTCCTGGCTGGAGCTGTAAGATTCTGTTAGGAAGGGGATCACCACCTGCACGTTGCCCTTGGTGCCCAGTGTGCCCGACTCCAGCAGTGGCTTACGGTAGTACACGCAGCGGCGGTCCATGTACATGCCTGGGGGGTGGGGTCACAACATAACATGAGTGGCAAGACAGAACATTAGGAGGCAGGAAGACAGACACCTCCAAAACATACACACACACGTGCGCACGCATACACGTAACTTGGCAACTTGGCCCCTGACCTCCTCACCCGCCTCCAAACTCACGGGCATCCACATTATCCAGGGCATTGGTTACACCATCCAGGTTTTGGAAGAAATCATCATCATAGATGCGCTCAGTGTCAGGACCTACACGGTTCTGGTGGCTTGTCACTCGGATATGAGGATTCATCTGGCGCACAGCTGCAGCAGCTGTGTCAGACTTTAATTTCTAGGGGAGGTGAGAGTGGGAATGGGGGAACAAAACTCAGTTATTCATGTGTGCAGCCAGAGAACCCCTACAGAGCTGTCCTCCTGAAGGTTGACATATTTAATGCTGCGAAGAACTAGGCCCTGAGTTCAGGAAGCTCTCTGGTTTGGCAGGAGACAGTTCATGACAGAACCACAGGGCTAGGGCAGGGACAGATATGCCAGGGGTTCGGTGGAAGGAAGCAGTGGACAGGCAAAGATTGGAGACAACAGGCCAGCCTTCTGTTCT
>NW_011479651.1:14305-15382 GCF_000754665.1 Bison bison bison | reverse complement strand
CTCCATACCTTGGTAACCACAGACACCATAACAGTGAGAGGCTGTTCCCCATTGGAATCAGTGAGGATCATTTCCTCTCCAAAATCACAGAAGAGCTGCCTGTAGAGGGAGGCAACAGGGCTGATGCCCAAGTCCCACGCACATTGAGACTGCACGTGTCCCTCAAGATGCAGTGAGTATTTGCTGAGCAAATCAGCCCATCACTGCTGGGAATCAGACTGTGCTCATGCTACGTGAGGCAAGGTAAACACGCAGCATCCAAAACCCAAAGGCCTAAGGGGGGCTGAGGGCAGTCAGAGCTTGGGGGTTTTTTCTTGGACAAGGCAGGGGTCAGGGTGGAAAAGAGCAGGGGCACTCACCCGAACAGGCCCCGGGTGTCTGCCACCACCAGCTTGATGCCATGGCTGTGACAGAACTCACCTACCCGCAGCTGGTCCTCCAGGGGGCTGTTAGTGAGGACCACCACCTGTGGAGAGGTGGAAGCTCAGGCAAGGGCCCAGCACCAGGGTGAAGGGTAAAGGGAGCAATCATAGAGGAGGGCTGATAGGAGGGCTCACGGGGTCCTTAAGGCTTTGCTGGTTCAGCTCTCTATCACAAACAGAAAGTATCTACCACGTATCAGATTCAGCCCAAGCAAAACTCAATGAAAGGAAATGTGAATCCCTAGACTATGGCAGGCAAGGTAAAGAGGCAACTGGGAGGACAGAGTCTGGATAACAGCTGACTCCTTCATTTGCCAACACCCACTGCTGCCTGTTTACAGCCCTGCCATGCCCTGGGAGACACAGAAGTAAAACTTTGTCCTTAGCCAAAGTCTGAGCTCACTCCTACCACACCCACTTGCTCCCAACTCTTAAAACACCTGCTCAGCCATGAGTCTCTGCTGAATGCCTACCCACTCCCATCAGGGTGAGCTTCCATGGCTACAGCAGGGTTCGGCAGCAGTGTCCTGGCTCGCAGGGACACCCTGGGGCAGAATTTCAGCTCCCACAACTCCTCTTTCTGGCCCAGAGTTTTATTTAACCAACAACCAGCTGCTAGTCCATAGCCCTCACAAAACCTTTATCAAGTCAGCAT
>NW_011479651.1:9428-10706 GCF_000754665.1 Bison bison bison | reverse complement strand
AGATTCAGAGCTTGCCTGAGATCTCCAAACTGCTGATTTTGAAGCCTGAGCATTCTCTACCACCCAAACCAGAGGCGGTGTGAGGTAGGAGCCCTGGAGCAGGCTTGAGAGCAAGCAGCCACATGGTCAAGACATCAGCACGGGGAGAAGGTAGGGCACAGAATGCTGGGGCCTGTCAAGCCTCCTAAGAGGGATTAAATGAGAAATCCCTAGGAATATAAAACAGAAGCATCAGGAAGCGGTTGCCTGAGCCTCTGGAGGGTCAGAGGGAGACAGGAAAGGGGATGTTACAAGTCCGGGGCGGGGGGTGGGGGTGGTGTGTGATGGACAGCCAGGGTGTGACTGGGCAAGGTTGTTAAGACTTAAATCAGGGTCTTTGGATAAGGAGCTTTCAGGAAAGGGCAGGGAAATTGCACTGGAGGCCCCAGAGGCTACACAGGGAATGGATGGGGGATTCTGGGGCCCATCCTCCCATCCAGGAGGTTTCAGGAAGATGATGGGGTCTGGGGGCAAGGGTGCTCTCCATGAGGAGGATGCTGGGGCCCTGGGGGTCTACACTGGTGGCAGAGGGAAATCTTTGACCAAAATTAACAGGGACTTGCAGGGGAAAAGGTGTCTGTGACCTTGATGTCAGAGATCCAGGAGGCTACAAGGGTGGATGCTGAGCGTGGGGTTGTGGAGGGATTTCTAATAGAGCAACAAGGCCTCGTGTTGATCTCTGATTGGTACATGCTAGGTACTGCAACTGCTCTGAGGAGTGGAAAGGGGAGGTTGAGCTCAGACAGTTCTGGCCCTTAAGATTTCAGTAAGCAGGGTTTCTCTGACCAATTATGTGGAAGCCCATGGAGGCTCTAAGAGTCAGTGCTGAGGAGGGGTTTTCTACTCTGATGGAGAACAACTGGACCTGTTGTGGGAAGGGACAACTGACCATGACGTTGGGGTCCAACGAAGCTGAAACCCTGAATGAAGATGCTGGGATCCTGGAAGGCTCTGAGGGCAGATTCTGAGGCCTGATTCAACGTTAAGCGATCTGTGAGAGAAGCCAGAACCCTGGTTGGCTTTTGAAGGCAGAGGTTGAGTGAAAGGTGGGATTTGAGAGGCAAGTCTGATGCAAGGGGCTAGGAGCCAATAGGGTCTGCAAGGGCAGAGGCTGGCAGAGAGATCTCTGATGGAGGATTATGTGTCCAAGCAATGCCTCCCTGGTGTCTGGTCCCCTGGGAAACTCTGAGGTAAGATACTGGGGTTTAGAAGTGTCTGATGGGGGAATGTTGAGGCCCG
>NW_011479651.1:4421-5654 GCF_000754665.1 Bison bison bison | reverse complement strand
AAAAACAGCCACCTCTAAATGCCACACCGGGCTCAGAGCTCCCAAATATGCCCCTTCGAGGATCCCCGAAATTGAGCTCCCTCCTTCGAATGCTGTTCAGGGGACTGGGGGGACCTTGATCCAGCTCACCCCCTGTGCCGGGCGGAAGCCTCTCCTTCCTGCTGGAGATGAGCCGAAGCCACGGGGCAACGGAAGAGCAAATCACCTCAGGCGTAGAAGAAGAGCCAGAGTTTGCGCGGAGCTCGGAAGCGCGGGGCCTTGGAGGGCCCCCGGTTTGGGACGTACCACAGATGCTAAGCTAGAGGGGAGCCCTCCCCTGCTCCTGCTCTCTTGGAGCCTGTGTCAGACCCAGACACCCCTATGAGTTGTGGTACTTCCCGAACGCGCGAGGCATGCTGGGGGTCGTAGTCCAGTTGGGCCGGTGCCTGGTGCACGTGGTGGGCAGGAGCTCCCAGGGTACTGGAAAATGTGAACTTGGGCTGTGGAATTCCGGGAGCTGTACTTTGGGGGGTGGGGTAGGTAGGAAAAGGAATCAGAACATGGAAGTAACTCCAGATGGAAAGGCACATTCATCCTACAGATGGAAAAGCTGAGGCTCAGTTGACCAAAGTTCATTCATTTGACACTTACAGAGTTCAAGCTGTGGGCCAGGTGCTAGGCATCTTCCTTGCCCTCAGGGAGCTGACAGACTAGAGAGACAGCCCATAAATGTAAAAATTTTATCTAATAAAATGTATCAATATTTGTAAATGTTACATGATAACTAGTATCAATATGTAAATAATTTACATCTGTAGGGAATTCCCTGGCAGTTAGGAGTCTGTGCTCTCACTGCCCAAGGCTCAGGGCAATCACTGATGGGTCAACTAAGATCCCACAAGGGAGCAGTGCTGCCCCCCCCAAAAAAACTATATATATAATAAATATATCACATACACACTGTGTATAGTCTATATTCATATGTGAATATGCAATTAAATAGATATGTAAATATGTGTTGTGTATATGTGATAACTACTACGGAGAAAAATAGAACAAAGTAAGGGGAAATTAGGCTTCTCAGGTGTCGCTAGGGGTTAGGAACCCGCCTGCCAATGCAGGTAGACATAAGAGACACAGGTTTGATCCCTGGGTCTAGAAGATCCCCTGGAGTAGGAAATGGCAACCCACTCCAGTATTCTTGCCTGGAGAATTCCATGGGCAGAGGAGCCTGGCGGGCTACAGTCCATGGGG
>NW_011479651.1:0-606 GCF_000754665.1 Bison bison bison | reverse complement strand
TGGTATCTGTCAAGTTTCTCTACTGTAGAGATACTATTTTCCTCCTTGAAACTTTGAAACTATGTAAATATCCTGTTTACGTCAAAGTGTAACCACTGTCTTTAGCACCCAGAGATTTAATCACATTAGCTGAACATCATTACTGTACCGATTATTAGTTGACATTCTACTGTAAAGGAGATATTTCTCTTCTCCATTTATCTTTAATTTCTGTGAGTATGGATTTATGGATTCTGGAACTGTATCAAATGCTATTTCTGTGGTTGCTGTTTTAGTCTGTTTATGTAGTGATATATATATATATATATATATATTCCTCTATTGTTGACCCAATTTTGCATTCCTGAGATGAAGTATTTGATTAAAACATATTTGCTAAATATACTATTGGATTCTTTTAGCTAGGGTTTTATTAAGGATTTTTACATCTACAGGTGTTAAATGGCTTGAAATGTTTTCTTGTATTATCTCATCTGTTTTGGGGAGCTTGCTCAAATTCATGTCCATCCAGTCGGTGATGCCATCCAACCATCTCATCCTCTGTCATCCCCTTCTCCTGTCTTCAATCTTTCCCAGCATCAGGGTCTTTTCCAATGAGTCATTTCT
>NW_011479650.1:28662-30681 GCF_000754665.1 Bison bison bison | reverse complement strand
GGGTATCTTCCCAAACTGGGGATCGAACCTGGGTCTCCCTCATTTACCATCTTTACCATCTGAGCCACCAGGGAAGCCCAAGATTACTAAGGGAAACTGAAAATACCTTAAAATAACATGGATTCTCATATAACCAAGACGAACTAGGCTGGACAACAGAATAAATAAGTTCACTGAAGTTCCATATGGCTCTGATCAGTTTCTGATCAATTCTAGCAAGCACTCTAAAATTAAAATACAAATTTTATAGAGACCTTGGAGATACATGTTTTTTCCAATCACTGTACTTAACATCCATCCTGATCTGTCAACATATAACAATAATATGCCCATAATTCACCATAACTTTCTAATAAAGTTTAATACCAGCATTCAGCTTAAAAGGTAACTATTTCTATTTCATCAACCTCTCTTTTTTTTTTTTTAGTAAGCTCCCCTCATCCACTTTCAAAATCTTTTCCATCTGGCAAAAAAGTCACAGAAAAATCTCATTTCCTGTGCCCAGTCTGCCTGATCCTTGCTGGAGACAGGACCCACTTAACTGTCACATGATCCTTTGGTCCAGTCCTTACTTGATCTCCCTACCCCCACTCAAAGGTAACCTCAACCACTTCTAAACTTGTAGAGCTCTGTGTTTACCTGTCTTAGCACATTTGACAAATTCTACCTTGGATTATTACTGGGCTGTATCTTCTCTTTTCTAGCAAACTAGAAATCCCTTGAGGGCAGAGATTATGGCTGACTCATCTCAGGATCCCTATGACTTCAAGGAAACTGCCTGGATATTGAAATTCAGTGAGCTGAGTTACAGCCCTTTCCTAGGTTTAAAGCCATGGTTTAAACCTAACAGGTCCCTGACAGGAACTTACTTAATTGTCTATTTCTTTCAAGTCTGGATTATTGTGTAAAATATTATAATAGATAAAATCAATAATCTTTACTTTGAGCCTCGAAATTAAACTCTAAGATACTAAAATTCTATTCACCAGATATGTTCTTCTTTATGGTCTAACATGAGTTTTTTGTTAAATAAAGCTAGCTGTGCTCCTTCCTTAAAGCTTAAGATGAAAAAAAAAGTTCAAACCCAGCAAATTCACAGGATTCTCATTAGCTTCTCCACAGTCGCTTGTAAAATGATTTGAAAAGTGAAGGTTCAAAACTTCACACAATTATCAGAACCTCCAAAGCTCGGGAAGTACCCTGAAGAATGAGAAAAGATCACTACTGTCCAATTTCTGAGGGGGGTGGAGATCAATAGCTAATATCAAACAGAGATGTGGTATTTACTCAGTAATCCTTACAATAGCTGCCGGCCTCAGTCAAAAACTTCTAACTTTAAGTACCAAGAAATGTTAGCTGAGCTGAGCAGAGTCATAGAAGCTGCATTTAAATACTAGTGTAATGATCATATAACTTCAAGCATGTATGAAAGTGAAAGTGTTAGTCACTCCGTCGTGTCCAACTCTTTGAGACCCCATGGACTGTAGCCCACCAGGCTCCTCTGTCCATGGAATTCTCCAGGCCAGAATACTGGAATGGGTAGCCATTCCCTTTTCCAGGGGATCTTCCCAGCCCAGGGATCGAACCTGGATCTCCTGCATTACAGGCAGATTCTTCTGTGTGAGAAACCAGGGAAGCCTTCAAGTATGTATAAGACATATGTATTTTATGAGTTCATCTTTCCTCATCAATGGCAATGATGAGGGCACCTATCCTTAGCATAGGTGCCCAACAATGAATTCTGAATGGGAATAGTCTTCACCTAGTACACTTTCCTCTTTCCCTGGGCAGAATCTCCAATTAGGAGTGAAAAAGTGATAACATTCATGGTTAAAAGAGAACTTTGATTTGTCTAAAAGAGCTATTTCAAAACTCACCCCTCAAAGATCCTATTCCTCATTTATTTTCCCCTAACTTCCAGATCATCGAAAAAGCAAGAGAGTTCCAGAAAAACATCTATTTCTGCTTTATTGACTATGCAAAGCCTTTGACTGTGTGGATCACAATAAACTGTGGAAA
>NW_011479650.1:24817-25941 GCF_000754665.1 Bison bison bison | reverse complement strand
GAGACAAGGATCATTGAGCTGGTAGGAGTTTGGCAGAGCCAACAGGGAGGCAAAAGTGGGGGAAGGGGCTCAAGGTAGCCAGGTTTCTGATAACAGCACAGTCTGCTATTTCAATAATAAGGCAAGATAACACATATAACTTTGATGCTTTAAAATAATGCTAAAATCTTTCATTAATATCATTGTCGCCTATGACTTTTCCTTGTAGAGCACATCACAGGTAATGTTACATAAATAAGCAAACCCAAAGGGCTAAGAATTATCAAGAAAATTTAAGGGAAAGTCTCAGAAGAAGAAGGTATGGCATATCATTAATATTTGGTAAATGTGACATGTAATTTTTTAAACTTCTTAAAAAAAAAAAAAGCATCTTATGTTTTATTCCTTTAAATGTTAGTGACCTCCGACTATATAGAAAGAAGCAGCATGTAGTATCAGAAAACCTAAGGAAAAACAGAGGTTTCGAAATCAGAGAAGCAAGAATTTGGATTCTACCACTGCCACTTCATAACTGTGTAACCCTGGGTGATACTGTTAACATCTCTCATTTCCCTCATCTGTAAAATGGGTGTGATACTACAGTGAGAAATGTGTGCTTGTTAAAACACGTAGTGCAGCACCATATGCCTAACAATAACTGTTCATTTCCCTTAGGATCTCCTTCTACCCACTACCCTCTTCAGTTTACCCTGATCTCCTCTGTTTACTTCACGTTGCCCTTCTACTGCCAGTCTGCATTTCTCTACAATAGTTATTACACACTGCTATATCTAAAATGGATAACCAACAAGGACTATTGCATAGCACATGGAACTCTGCTCAATATTACATGACAACCTAATGGGAAAAGAATTTGAAAATGATCAGATACATATATATTATAACTGAATCACTTTGCTGTATACTTGAAACTAACACAACATTGTTAATCATTTATAGTGAAAGTGAAGTTGCTCAGTTGTGTCCGACTCTCTGCGACCCCATGGACTGTAACCTACCAGGCTCCTCCCTCCATGGGATTCTCCAGGCAAGATTACTGGAGTGGATTGCCATTTCCTTCTTCAGGGGATCTTCCTGACCCAGGATTCGAACCCGGGTCTCCCACATTACAGGCAGACGCTTTA
>NW_011479650.1:23945-24717 GCF_000754665.1 Bison bison bison | reverse complement strand
ATTCTTGCCTGGAAAATTCCATGGACAGAGGAGCCTGCTAGGCTACAGTCCATGGGGTCGCAAAGAGTTGGACTCGACTGAGCGACTTCACTTAACTTTATAGAATAAAGAATTTTTAATAGTTATTCTTTCCAACTGATGCCTTATGGTAAAATCAGGAGTAATTAGCAGTACTTACTGGGACTGATTGGATACCTTGCAGATTTATAGGACTAGGAAGACTTCTAGACACTTTGAGTTTAAATGCCAAAATGTAACAACACACCTTGGGTGATTACCATGATTATCTAGGTAGAGCATTATGCTAGGTCCTCAAAGAAATCAGTCTATTGGAGGAGACAGACTTAAAAACAAATAATTGTAGTAGAGTGTAACAAGCACAAGAATAAAGATATGTGGAAACCCTACTACACTGTTGGTGCAAATTAAATTTGGTGCAGCTGCTATGGAAGACAGTATGGAGGTTCCTGAGAAAATTAAAAATAGAGTTAGCATACATTCCAGCAATCCCATTCTTAGGTATATATCCAGAAAAAACACTAATTTGAACAGATACATACACCCTGATAGTCATTAATAGCACTATTTACAATAGCCAAGATCTGGAAGCAACCCAAGGACACATCAACAAATGACTGTATAAAGATGTGGTGGTGGTGGCGGGGGGGGGGGTGGTGTGTGTGTGATGGAATACTTTTTAGCCATAATAGAATGAAATTCTGGCATTTGCACCAATGTGGATACATGTAGAGAATATTATGCTTAGTAAAAT
>NW_011479650.1:20957-21169 GCF_000754665.1 Bison bison bison | reverse complement strand
CTATGCCCTCGCCCAGAACAGCACAAGGCACAAAGCAGGAGCTCAATACGTGACAACATAATTGGAATGACACACTACAGCACGGGAGCCCACATCCCAAGGCAGCAAATAACCTTTTACTGGCAAGTACAGTCCACTAAGCCTTTTGGCAATTATTCCTGAACAATAAAGCTGTCAGCCCTTGTTTTTTTTTTTTTTTTTTAAAAAAAGTA
>NW_011479650.1:17889-20833 GCF_000754665.1 Bison bison bison | reverse complement strand
AAAGGGAGCTAGTCTTGTTACAAGAGTCGGGGAGCAAAGCTGAGGAAATATTTTAGTCTGCCAGACAATCTTCTGAGATGGTATGGTGGATGTGAGATCAGATTGTTATCAAGATAAATGGATATCTGGGTACACAGAACAGGCCATGTGGACAGAGTCTCATAAGTGGACAGTTCAGGAAATGGACTGCTGATGGAGTGCCCCGCCATTATCCAGAGAAAATTCCCAGCAATCACTAACCTTCCCTCCACCCGTCCCATCTAACACCAGACAGACATTCTCGCCCCCACACCACCTCGGGTAATCACCCTTGGGGCCACTGCTAGTACACTGTGCGCCTTTGTGCAAAGTGGGAAAAGGCTACTTTCTGGCACCAAATGATACTCCCTCTGGCTCACCCAGCTGGAAAAACGATGAGGGATTGCAAATAGTGCCCTTTGGGGGCAGACTCCCCCCCAAAAAAGCAATGGTTGGCAACCAATACCCTGGCTGATCTCAGCTCCCACATGATGCACCCTTCAGCCTGCCATCTAGCATACTCTGGGACCCTGATGGTGCCTGCTCCTAGCTCCTACTCCTTACCTCCAATTCCACACCCCTGCTCCAGTATGAGTCCAGGTCAGGTTAATTTCTGACAAACTGCTACCCACTCCTGCATTCGACTCCCTGACTTCCATCACTGATCCAGTCATACTGGGTACTACTGTCATTTCTCATTGTGCTCTGGATGCGCCCAGATTCATCCCTGAGTGAATGAAAATTAAAGGTTTCGGTCAGTATCTTAATGAGAAGAAAATCATTTTGCGATATGGAAACCTGAATGAGTCTCACTGGTAGTGCCATTAACTATTTCTTGGAGTCTTGGAAATTCTATCTACTGTATGCCCTGGAAATTAAAATCACACATTAGTGAATAAGGCTCTGTTTCACCCACAATTACTCAAACTTATAAACAGTGGAATCTGCTAAGAAAGCCTCATCTTCCACGCATTCCAGGCTTCCTTCCCAGTATACTCCCCAAGAACACAGCCCTTCTGCACACCCCAGCCACCTTTCCTGGAGAGGAGAGGATGTCTGAAAGCAGAGCTATTGGAGCCTTAGCACCGGGTTCCCAGAGAACAATGATTGCAGATTGGAAGCCCCTGGCTCAATGTGTCCCTTAGGATCCAGGACGTGCACCTGGTGAAGGAAAGCTATTGTCAAAGAACTGTGCTCTGCCAGGGACCCCCGGACCCGGTTTTGGTGTGTGGGGGTGGAGATAAAGGGGTGATAATGACTGACTTTAGAAAACAAGGTCTGAGGCTTGGGAAAGAGACATTGCTTGTCTGTGAGGGTGCCAGGTTCCTGACAAAAAGAAAATTTCAACAGATTTACAGACACCCTCTATGTCAAGATTTTGAGTTTGCAAAGCGATAATGGCATTATCTCACTGGACCCTTGGCAATCCTCTGAATTAAAAAGGGGAAGTAGAGATTTCCCTGGTGGTCCAGTGGTTAACACTTTGCCTTCCAGTGCAGGGGGTGTGGGTTCAATCCCCGAGCTAAGGTCCCACATGCTTCATGGCCAAAAAACCAAAACATAAAACAGAAGCAATATTGTAATAAATTCAGTAAAGGTTTTAAAAAAAAATGGTCCACATAAAAAAATATTTAAAAAGGGAAGTAAATTCCTAGTATTGATATATATGTGTAAATCACTGAGATTTTCATCTATATGTTATCCTAGTGAATAATTTAAATCCTCATAACAAACCTGTGAAGGTAAGCACCATTCTTATCCTCCTTTTGTCTAGACTCGGAAACTGAGACTCAGAGGGCTTGCTTTGTAATAGTCACTGGGTTAGGTGTTGGGAATACAAAGGACAATCAGGCAGACATAGTCCTTTCCTGGAAAAATTCACAGCCTAACAAGGGAGATCACCTGATAAGTGACACTCAGACCACTGTGAAAACTACAGAGTCGGACACGACTGAAGCGACTTAGCAGCAGCAGCAGCAGCAGCAGCATGTTTGCTGCTGCTAAGTCGCTTCAGTCGTGTCCAACTCTGCGGGACCCCACAGACAGCAGCCCACCAGGCTCCGCCGTCCCTGGGATTCTCCAGGCAAGAACACTGCAGTGGGTTGCCATTTCCTTCTCCAATGCATGATGTCCATGGGATTTTCTAGGCAAGAGTACTGGAGTGGGTTGCCATTGCCTTCTCCGCAGCACTTAATGAGTGCTTACTAAATACTAGGCTCTGTGCTAAGTGCTTTATGGATACTGTCCTGTTTAATCCTGACAACATTCCAAGGAAGAAAGGTCTATCCATATTCCTATTCTAGAAATGAGAAAAGGCCTGAGAAAGATGGACTATTTCAGAGTTGACCATCTAGGATAGAGTAAACCAGAATTCTAACTCAAATTGATTTGACAATAGATGTGCTGTTAACTGGGATTCCCAGGTGGCGCCAGTGGTAAAGAACCCGCCTGTCAATGCAGGAATGTAGGTTCAATCGCTGGGTGGGGAAGATCCCTTGGAGAAGGGAATAGCTATCCACTCAAATATTCTTGCCTGGAGAATTACATGCACAGAGGAACCTGGCAGGCTACATTTCACAGGGTCGTAAAGAGTCGGACATGACTGAAGTGACTTAGCACGCATGCACGAGATGTTAACTACGAATTGTAGAGGGTCCTATGGACCAAACATTGAGAGCATCTTAAGCTTCTTATTCTAGTACACATAGTAAATCTTTTAAAAAAGTTAATTGGATACTTCTATACATTTCAAAATGATCACCATGATAAGTCTACGATACGTCACCATACAAAGATACTACTTCATTATCAACTATATTCTCCACACTGTACATTTCATACTCGTCTGGAAGTTTGTGCCTCTTAATCTCCCTCATCTATTTGTTTACTTTTCCTCCCTGCCTCCCAACCCCTCTGGCAACTACCT
>NW_011479650.1:14424-17312 GCF_000754665.1 Bison bison bison | reverse complement strand
AGGATGAATTGGATGAAGGTGGTGAAAAGGCACAATATTCCAGCTATAAAATAAATAAATACTAAGGATGTAATTTACAATGTGATTGATACTGCTGTATGTTATATATGAAAGTTGTCAAGAGAATAAATCCAAAGAGTTCATAAGAATAGTTGGTGTAAATCAGCAAATATTATTGGCAAATAATAACCAAAAGAGGAAGAATGGCTTTGTAGGGATGAGATACTTCCAAAAACTGAATTCTGATAGCATGCTTATATGTATAATATCTCAACAGGAAATAAAACAGACGGGCCTTGTTCGTCACATGACTCCATATTTGATTATCACAAGAAAAAATTATTTTTAATTTTGTATCTATATGAGATGATGGATATTCACTAAACTTATCGTGGACATCATTTCATGATGTCTGTAAGTCAAATCTTTATGCTGCACACCTTAAATATATATAGTGTAGAATGTCAATTATATCTCAGTAAAACTGGAAGAAAAATGTTGATTGGAATATTCATTTTAACCCAGTTGGGAGGAGGCAACTATATAAATAATAAGCATAAATCTGCAGGGCCTTAAATTTTTATTTATAGATAATTTCATCATAGTAAGTAACTAATCTGCATCTCATCTGGGCCCTCAAAAACAGGATCTATGACTGGGATCATTTGATTTAAATCCAAGAATGAAACCTACTTAGGCATATCTGAAATTTGGATCCTAAGAACTGAAATCTGGCCAGCTACTATGTAAAGCTTCAACTTTGAGTTCTTGTTTCCATAAGATTAACAACCTCAAAGTTGGATAAGCTAAAAGTATGTCTTCTGTACTAGTTTAAATGGGGACTGGATCATGGATGATACTAAATATATTTGGAGATGCTTAAAGAAACTGAAGGGAGAAAGCCCCAATTTATAAAGAGTAGTTTTCAGCTCCTTAAACCAAACTCATAAATAAATTAGTCTTATATGTGAATATAAACTTGCATTTCCTCTTTATTAAGGCTAAGTCTTAGTATTTTGGGGAAAGGGGCATTTCTTTGCCGCTCACTAAGTGAGAGGGTTTACTTTCCACTCTACCTATGAAGAATGGAACATATTTAATAAGTCACATCTAGTTTCCTGTCTAATCAGCATATGCCCAAGTATCATTTGCCAGGCTCTTCCCACTGTAGAAAATAACAATCATCCCTAGATGACAGCACAAGGATGTATCAAGATATAGTTAATGTCCAACCAACAGGCCATATAACAAAAGTAAAACAGGCAGCTCATGCCTTTATAAGGTGCTGATTCATACATTATAGCCTTCTCACTTCTAGACAATATTAATCACAGAAGCCACAAAAGCTATCCTAATGCCTCCCAGGCTTCCACATATGGCTGTGACTTGCACGTGGACCATGATGTTTATATGCAGAGCATAACCCACATGCTTGCATACATCAGTCTACTATATTTCCCCACTGCTACCCCCACTCCCAGTTATCCCAAAACATAGCTTGGGCAGTTTTGATTTTTACATACTGGAGACACTTTTGTTCACACAATCTCCTGGCACTGAATATGGGCTCTGTTTAGCAGCACTAGGAAAGCACAAGAGATACCTGCTCACTTCTTAAGACTGCTCTTCTCATGTCAATTCTAAGAACATTCAGCAACATTTTCACTCTTTATTAGACAGTAATGAAAACAATAAGCAAAGCTGGGTCAATAGTAATTGGTCTCAAAGAGAAAATGACATCCAGTCAATTATTTTTGATAAGCCCCTAGGAACAGCAAGTAAAACATTTGTGCAATAACCCCTTGTCAATAGAATAGCCATAAATCTGGATTGCAATACTCTGACCAATGCTCTAAGGAAAAAATATTTTAAGCATAGTAAGAGAATACTGAAGAATGATGTTATCCCTCTCTTACTCTAAGTAAGAATGAACATTTTGATAATCTTGAAAGTTTCTTCTTGGTTCCACTGGGCCACAGGAATAATTTTAAATTGTTATTTCTGGCAGGCAGTAAATGAATGGATGCAAAATCTCCTATTCCAGGATAGCGTTAGCAGGCAGAGAAGGGGTCACCCAAGTGATGGAATTTGAAGAGTGCTGAGAAGGCCACACAACTAATAAATGCTATCCTTTATGTTACCTCACTCTTTATTAAGGGCACTGTGCAGTCACCGACCAGTATTGCCACACACACACACATACCCCTAGTTAACATGAAAACATTCCTGAGAGAGAGAACACAATAAGAATCTCTGATTACTGGCACATTTTCCTTTCCACATACAGCGTCTGGAAGAAAAGGAATACCCAGCTAACTTTAAGTAGAGCGAGAACAACATAGGGCAATAGATTCAAAACCTTGATCACAGGGCTATTTTCTAGAAAAAGTGCAGCACAGTGCTGGTTTTGGGATGGGAGGGCTAAGGACAGTTGGGGTAGTATTTTAAAGACATCAAATACTGGACATCTTAGGAGGGGAAAGGAGAAGAAGGGATGAAAGTTGAAGAAAAGGTTAAAGGGCAGGAAACCCAAATTGCACTCACTTCATGGTTTTGGCTAAAACCTTTCCTGATCCCATTTCACAGGGATTGACTCTGAAGAAATTTCCCATAATAGAATTAGGAAAGTAGGCTATCATTTGGTATGTGTTCCTGGAAGGCTCGCATTAACCGACAGTAGCTCCTGGGAATTTATACCAAATTTGTTCTCCAGCTGTTGGCATAGCATGATGGTTGGTAGATACAAACAGCTGCAACTCCCATCGCCTCTCATTTCCACCTGGCTCTGATCGTTGTTCAGCCCCATCCCTAATCTCTGTGAACAGGCAACACTCACATCTCCAGCAGCCTTGTCTCCTCTGAACCCAAGTGTAACTGACAGATGGGCT
>NW_011479650.1:11552-14324 GCF_000754665.1 Bison bison bison | reverse complement strand
GTTGCTATTTCCAAACATTTGATTTAACTTTTCTGTTGAACATTTTTATTCATGAAGCCAGGAAGTTTCTTACTCAAATATGAGTGTGAAACACAACTCTCAAACTGTGAATGAAATGAAACTAAAATAACTAGTGTTGATTTGGGGTCTTCTTTCATTCTGAATGTCCCTGCATTTATATAGCCTATGGAAACATACCTGGTGTTTTACACAGATTATAACTTGCCAATGGGAAAAGGATGTCCTTGATCTTCTTGAACTGAAAATGTGATATGGGCACAATAAACATACTCTTAGACGTAAGTACTTTAAATGTGGTATTGTTTTGTTTTTTAATTTAACATATCCAGCTGTTGCTCTATTTATAAGTTCTCTTCTTTCAATAAAATTCAATTACAGCTATCTGTGGGATGTCTTTTTATCCATATCCCCCACAAAATGAAATGATATTTTAATATTAATGTTTTCTCCCTGTATAAGTTCAAAATTCAAACCTATCATGGAAACCATAAATTCTAAAGAGATAACATTACACTGGGTGATTTTGGTACTGAGAAGCAATAAGAGTCATTCTCATTTTTCTACGTATAAGCCAACAAAACAATGTAATTGAGGTTACAGTATTACAGATGGTATGTTTCAAAATCCTTTTGCACTTTTTCACAAAATAGTTGCATATCGATGCTGTCATTTCATGTTGGAAAGTTGCAAGCAATCCTCTCCATGGAGTGCCCACTCTATAATGAGCTGTGTATGTTATTGAATCAAGCAGGAGGGAAGAAAGAACAAGAAACATTTCACACAGGAAAGAGCACTCATGGAAGGAGAAATCAGTTTGGGTTTTGGTTGCTGCAACAAAAAACTATATAAAATTTGCTTACTTGAAAATGTATAGGCAGATGTAAATCAGCTGATTCTGTTGTCTCAGTAAAATGGAGTACCTTTTTCATCTTTTCTAACATGTGGTAATTGGTAAGCAACCAACATAATAGTTACAAAAACCTGAAGCCCAAAGCTAATTAAGCCCTGGCACCATTTTGACATTAAATCTTCAGCACAATTAGGAGGGCCAGGCAATTTACTGAATTGTACGGCAAAAAAACTCAACCAAGCCACTTCACATGGGCCAGAGATGCTGGGCCTTACTGATTTTAGGAGACAATGCTACAGGGATGTCTGAGGGCATTTTAGATCCACTTAATGTAGCTCGGGAAAGTAAATATTACTTGTCATGCAAATTTCTAGTTTTAAGAAGTGGCCAGCTACAGAGATTAATAAGCAATACAGGCAATTTAAATATGAAAAATTGAAATAAAAACAGACGAATATGTGTAGTATTTCCAGACACAATCATCTGAAGCTATTTTTCTGCCTTCCTCTCTCTGAGCTGTAAGAGAAAGAAAATGATACTTAAATTGAAAGAAACTAAAGAGAAATGACCTCATGTTCCATTAACCAAAATCAATACCTTATATATGCAAATGCAAGTTTCAACAGGGTATCCATATGCAAATTGTAAATATGAAGCAGCATTCCCTTTAATGCACAATCCAGCATTGGGTCGCTATTTATTTAGGAGATTTTCAGTAAATTGCATGCTTTAATCTCTGTGTTATGGGAAACGTTCCCTTCACCTCCTTCAGAAGTTACCTATGGCAGCGATTAATACCCACAAGCAAGGCAGTGACCCTGGCCATGCATAATTCCACAGTGCATGTTTAATTCTGAAGGTGAAAAATGAGGCATCATCCCCTCATAACATTTATTTTTATGACTCGTCTAATTCTTTGAAATTTATTGTTTTCACTAAAAGCACCCAGAAGGTAATTGAAATAGATTTTCCAGATACATTTCTAGATTATCTTAACCTACAGTAACATGTTAACTCATTCATAATATTCTTACCAAATACAGGAAATGGAATTTCCCTGATTAAAAAAAAAAAGTCCGGACTAACCTGCTACTTCAATGTTCTTCAATAAAACTAAAGTCATTTTCAAAGAACTTCCATGTTTTTTTAGAGATCAAGCCCCCAAACCTCTTGAGTCAATCATCAGAACTAGAAGAGGGAATAGGTAAATAAGAGATGGAAGTGGCTCCTCTAGGGTTGAAAGTACTAGAGGAAGAAGCCGTCATTCTCTCTCAGGCTTCTAGGCTACGCATTTAGTGCCTGAGTAATATCATTTAACGCTAAGATTCTCTTGTGACTTGAAATGACTAACTCCCAGGAAGGAGTTTGTTACTGTCAGTGGCACGTTTGGCAATGAGTCTTCACTGAATCAGATGCTGAATT
This sequence comes from Bison bison bison, assembly GCF_000754665.1. NCBI lineage: Eukaryota > Metazoa > Chordata > Mammalia > Artiodactyla > Bovidae > Bison > Bison bison. The sequence continues at coordinate 12,031 of NW_011479650.1, read as the reverse complement.
ATTAGGTTCCCAGGCCCAGAAAATAAATGGCAGAAGGAGAATTGATAATAGTGTTCAGAGGAAAGAGAACGTTAGCTAAAACTGCAACTGGGGAAATGAAAAAAAAACCTGAACAAGTCACGGCAAGCACAGAACTGAATGAAGCCCAAGGAATCACAGGTAGAATAGTCTTTGGTGTCTGGTCCTCCTACCTAGCTAGGCAAGTCCTGGAGGGCAGGCCTCCATCTTGAAAATCCCCTCTATTCCCATAGTGGCAACATTCAAAAAATACTGGCAGAATCTATGGGGAAATGGCATACTGTAGCACACATTCACTTGGTCAATCAGTCAAACTTTATTAAACAGTCACTATGGGCAAGTCACTGGAGCAGACGCCGTGGGAGAGACAAAGAGCTCCCTCAAGGAGCTCAGGGTATAAGACATGTTTACAAATAGCTGTTAAAGTACAAAATAAGAACAACAACAAATGCAAGATACTA
>NW_011479650.1:8193-11452 GCF_000754665.1 Bison bison bison | reverse complement strand
GGAGCTGATGTAATAATAATAGAAATAAGGTACACAATAAATATAATGTGCTTGAATCATCCCCAAACCATCCCCCAACCCCGGTTGGTGGAAAAATTGTCTTCCATGAAACTGGTCCCGGTGCCAAAAAGGTTGGGGACTGCTGCTTTAAAGAGATACACATGAAGTCTAGAGTAATGGAAGATGAATTCCAGCTGGAGGAAAAAGAGAGGACCTCATAAGGAGGAGCCATTTGAAAAGGGCACCCTCTCTTGGAGCCCTCCGAATCGTCCTTCATTCAGTTTCAACAGGCCCTTGGTGCTGGCTCCCTCCTGCCCCTCCTCTGCTGCCAGCACTTATTCTTTGACTCAGGTTTTCTCTTGGGCTCACTGCCAAGCAGAACACAGCTATATAGTTTCCCCATCTGTATCTACTTAAGCCCAGAAACCCTTTTGAGGTTTTGTAAAGGGTTTTACAGCTAATAACTATAGGGGAACAGACAAGGTTTAATAACACACACAGAGAAGTTCTAAGAAACCTAAAAAGCCTCCAGAAACAACTATCACAGATCCTAAGTGGAATGGAGATGGGATTAGGCCTGATTTCCCTAGTTCCTTTCACTGAGCTCAAGGCTTCTTCCGGTATTCAGCACTACCCACCTTTCTTCGACCCTGTTACCATCCTTTTCTTTCACACACTTAAAACTTGAAGAGGAAATGTAATGGTAGGAAACTGGTTGTCTCTGAAAGGAAACATGCCAGTCCTCTACATCTCAGAAAATATGAGTTAGATTTAACAGCTTCTGTGCAAGAATAGTCATCTTAGATCAGATGCATGGTGCCTAGGAAGAACTAATGACTTTTAGAAGGAATGCCTTGCAAATTTAACTTGTGTGAGTAATTGTAAATGTCACAATTATAACTTCATTTGAAATGCACACAGAATCTAGCACTAACAGATGTTTTCATGCGTTCTTCCTTACATTCTACATTAAGTCACACCTGTTGGGGTTCACTGAACACAAGCAACTGTAAGCGTGATGGGAAGAATATTGACACAAACCATGGCAACACAAGCACATTTCAAGCTTGAATGGCCCAGTCTGCTTTAATAATGAGCTCAGAATAGAAACTTGAACTTTCCAAAGGGTGGGGAAAGAGAGGGACTGTTTTTTTGGTTCTAAGAGTCCTGGGCAACTACAGAAATCACCATTTTACATTTCATACGACTTCAGTGAATTCTCACACATGGAAATTCAACTTTGATTTTTTTTCTTTTTAGTGATGATGTATCAATCACCACTGTAACAGCAATAAGTTAGGGAGTAGAGGGGATCCTCTTTTTTCCAAGCAACATTTGGAAGGACAATTGAATTCATTCATTTCAAAAGGAATGCATGGTTGGAAAATGTATGATTTAAGTGATCACTTTTCTTTTCCAAATATTCAGTGCTCTTGGTAGTCCCCCCAAAATAATGACTGTGTGACCATCATCAGTTTGCCAACTCCCAAATCATTTACTTTCACTGCTTCTCTTCTTAATTTCATGACTTTCTCCAGATAATCTTGAAATTTTGCCATGTTGATGGCATACATTCAAGATAAAGCTTAACTTTAGCTAAGCCCTGGTTGATGTTAAGCAAGCCTTTTATTGATATCTTGCAGATTACCTGGCATTTTCCAGGACAGCCAATCTAAATCTTTCCCATTTTCTACTCTTTCCAAGTTTCCCAAGTCCCAAACCCAATCCTGTCCTCTTCACTTCTAGCAAATAACATTCCTTTTTACCAGATAAAATTGAAGATATTAAACAGAAGATATTCTGAGTTCCTATGATGCCCTGCTTCTCTGTCTTAACACATTACTAAGGTTATCATCTTCTCTCCTGGAATGACTGCCACTCAATCCTTACTGCTTCAACTGATCTCCCCATTTCTATTCAGGGCATCAGCATGCTAGTTCCCAGTTACTAATGAGTCTGAAAGTAAAAAACCTTTCTTTCGTTCCTCTCACTCATCCCTATCCATCCACTCATCAAGTCTTAACCAGTTCCCTTTTCCTCAATATTTCTCACACCCATCTCCAGCTTTTCTCTATCTCCTCTGCTACCTCCCAAGTTAAGATCTTCATCATCCGTGCAATGCAAGGGACACTGCTCAGTGCTTTACACAGCATGGCTCACATAGCAGGTGAACAATAAATCTGTGTTTGATACGCCATCATTTTCCTACAGATGATGCCAAGCAACTATTAACAACCATCACCACGAACTGGCAATCCCAGAAGAATTTTCTTGTAAACACATAAAAGCCTTGAATAAAAAGTTTCATGTGAGAGATCGTACACTTTTAACCACATATAAAGTAGGAATGGAGAAGTGATTAGGTGCTATAACGAGGCAGTCCACTCTCCTCAAGCAGTGCAACCGTATGGTACACGTTAAGTAGAAACGTGCTCTCTCACAGAGAAAGATGTATCCATACAACAGTGAAAACGGGGCCGACATATTTAGTCCCTTCCAAAGGGAGCAACAGGATGCCAAACAAGACATTGTCCCTTAAATGGTTTCAACCCCATTTAATACCCAAAGAACTGGAAGATGATAACAGGTTACCTTTTATATTAACTGTCTCCACGCACATCATACAATACCTTCTCCAAAGACTCTGAAGAAACATGACAGAAAGAAGAAGTGCAATTTTCTGTTTCAAGTACCCAGGAATCTCATTTTTTTTTTCCTCTGAGTGTCAGACATTCTCCTTGGTATATAAATGCCAAGGGGATGTTAAAGGATGCAAATGTAGCTTCTTACAGAAAAAGAACTAGCTGTGTAGGGCTACCTAACTGCCTCTGTGGGTATCCTGATCACACTAAAACATCTAATGTCATCAGTAAAAGACACATTCCTGGTTTTATTTATATAATTCATGGTTCTCTGGAGCTCAAAACTATTCCTACAACAGTGTTGACGTGGAGAGGAGAAAACTAGAATGATTTCTGCTTCCTCCCAACTGTCTTTTCTTTGTTCTTGTATTGCTCTGGGCTTTTGATGTGACCTTGAGAGGGATGGGGATAGAGGGATACAGAGATGAGAAGAGAGGAAGAAAGGATACAGACGGTGTTTCTAAGTTTTTAGAACTTCTGTGAGCCTGGCTACTTCAACTAATCATTTGCCTGCTGGCTGCAAAGTCTGCCTCTCTTTTCCCTTCAGTTCCATTTTGCTGTATGGGTTTAACTATTGATAAGGAAATCTTGGGTAGGAACAGCATCAATGTTGGAAG
>NW_011479650.1:4029-5769 GCF_000754665.1 Bison bison bison | reverse complement strand
GAAAGTGAATTTCAAAAACAGACTCACCCATAGTCAAATGTAAATATAAACAGACTTTCTAAGTCTCATATAAATGAGTTATTCATCATCTGCCATTTGTAATTGCTCATACTTCTGGTTCACTGCCATTAATTAAATGCATCAGAAAATTTGCTTTAGAATATTGACTTCAAAGGTAAACTCCTAGGGTCTTGCTTTTAAAATATGTCAGATGAAGGCAGTGGCCAAGACAGAATAATAATAAAAAAAAAACCAGATACTATGTCAAGGACAGACTCTGAGCCATCCTCTGGCTAGTGGAATGTCTCATATGAAGGGCTCACATATGAGATCATTTGATCAACAACTTTTACTTTCAAACATCCAGGAATACATACTACATCATTTAACTAGAAAGTAGTGAGTTTGAAATCACACAGCTGCTCAGCTTGATCCAAAGAGATGTTAACCACTCTGGCAAATTTTCCAATCCAAGTCTTTCATTTCCAACTGGTCTCATTGGGTGGCCCACATGATATATGCAGAAACTAAAGAGGGGGCTGTTTCAAGTGGGACACCCTGAAGGGTTATTTTACAATGCCACATGTTGTACGGATTAACTCAAGATATTGTTCCTTGGGTGTTGCTTTAAACTAGACAAGTTTTTAAAATTTATTCATATTTATTGAGCTCTAGGCATATAGCCCTAGAAAACAGCTGGGAAATGAAAATGAGGGTGTTCGGTCCCTTGCCTGCCTTTTCAACTTTCTCTTTCACTACACTATTCCCTTTAAGGAACCATTTATTCCAGCCCAAATAGTTACTTTGGCACCCACAAGGCTCATTTTTCCTGGCTCCAAGATTTTGGTCAGGCCATTATATATACAATACATATCACAGTCTCTCATATCCTTTCATCAATAGCCTCTCCATCATTCAGGCTTAGCTCAAAAGGGGATAGTATGTGCATGACCTCTTTGTTAACTAGACTATAAACCCTCACTTAAAAGTAGAAATTGCATCTGACATACCACCCTCACAGTATCTAGCACAGTACTTGGCACTTGGCAGATGCTCAATAAATACTTGCAAATTGACTGAACCTGTCAACTGATATCTGTCTCAAGATGCTTACTGTAACATGGACATTTTGAGAATTTAACTTCAGAAGATGCACATATTCAAAATATAGTTCTTGTTGTCTGATAACAGTTAAGCAACAGAGACCTCCACTACTATCACTATCTGAATTCAGTGTAAACACCTTGATGAGAAATTGGCATTTCCTTGGGTGAAGATGCTCAAAGAGTAATAACATGACTAAAAGTTCTGGGGATGTAATATACAACATGGTAACCATAGTTAACAACGCTGTGTTTGCAAAGAGAGTAAGTCTTTAAAACTTCTCCCCATAGCACTTCCCTGGTGGTCCAAAGTGTAAGACTCAGCACTCCTGATGCAGAGGGCCTGGGTTCAATCCCCGGTCAGGAAACTAGATCCCACATGCCACAGCTAAAGATTTCGTGTGCTGCAACTAAGACCTGGAGATTTTTTGTGTTTGTTTGCTCAGTCATGACTGATCCTTTTGTGACCACATGGACTGTAGCCCACCAAGCTCTTCTGTCTATGGGGTTCATGCCAAATAAATTAATTAATTCTAACAAAAAGTTCTCACCACATGCACATACACACACATAATATAACCATGTGAGGTAAGTAATGTGTTAACTAATGGTATTGTGGTAATCATTTCATGATATA
>NW_011479650.1:0-459 GCF_000754665.1 Bison bison bison | reverse complement strand
CAATATTTATGGCCACATATCCGAGAGAGAAAATAAACACAACTTTTATGAGCACAGTAGCTGACTTTGAGGTAAATAGTAATCTGACCCTCATATGACAAAAAATCAGGTCAGATCCTCAAGGAGAAATTAGATATCCTGATGGAAGCCAGCAATGAATGATCTCCTCTTATACTTAACAGACCCCATTAAATATTTTTTCACTCACTCAACCTCAACAATGTTCACTTGAACTTTCAACAACCTATTAACATGAGTTGAAAGCAAAATACTGATGTTAACTGTACAATCACAGCCAGTTTCTCAGAAATGTGAACCTACCCTGGCAAGTCACCAACCATACTGGGTCACACGTTCTCCTCACACTGTTCCATAGTAAAGATCAAAGTGAAAGTGAAAAGTGGAAGTGTTAGTCTCACAGTCAGGTCCGACTCTTTGCAACCCCATGGACTTTAGCCC
>NW_011479649.1:15094-16405 GCF_000754665.1 Bison bison bison | reverse complement strand
GATTCTCCAGGCAAGAACACTGGAGTGGGTTGCCATATTTTAGGCCTGTTCTGTCAAATGTTGGGGTTTTAGGTGCTACTTGAAATTTTCTATATCCCTCATAATAGCAAAACTTTGAAACCTCAGAGTTGTTTCCATGTTTTTGTCAAAACCCTGTACGTGTCTCCTTGGTAGCTGTTATGTAGTCTTTTTAACATAATTGTTCCTTGAATGAAAATATCAAGGAGATGCTCGTTTCCAGAATCCCTTCTTGAAACCTGAAGCTTTTCATGTTGACTTTGTGTAACTCCTTCTGAAGTGAATTCAGGTGGCAGAATTGTGAAGGCCTAACCATTTCAAGGTGGCAAAACACCTACGGTGACAGATAATTACAACTATCACCATGCTTCTTGCTGTGCATTTCCTGTTTGCTAACTGCCTTCACGATGAATCATACTCATTTTCACGATGACAACTTCTTTACTTTGTTCCTAATTAAAACTTGTAATGCCAGTGGCCCCTTGGCAAGCTTGGGTCTTTCCTCTCTAGTCTGTGATCAGCCTCTTTAATCACAGCAGAGAAAAAAGTTTTCTTCACAATAGACAGGAAGCAATCACACACACATCACAGTCTCAAATATCTCCACGGAAATTGTTTCAAAACAACTCCCCCCACCTCCTGGCACACTCATCCTTACCTTTGCTTGTGAACCCAAGCCCTCTTCGTGTATCAAGCAAGCCCATCATTTAAGGTCAGTTCAGGCCTCTTCAGCTCCGGCAGCATTTGTCGGGTACGCCATGCATTTCAGCACCAATTGGATCAAAGGGTATTTGAGGCACATTTTCTTTTCTACCCTTCCTCCCATGCCACCACACACTCAAATATGGACTGTAAATCCAGACAGTGCAGACACACAATGTATGATCACTTGCCAGTCACCCAGTTTTTGTTAATTACAGCCTGTCAAAATGCAGCAGACTTGAATTAAAAGGGAGAACTTAAGTGAGTTCAATCAAGTCATCTCTAAAAGGGAAAAATCCAAGTATTTTTATGATTCTGGGGATCTAACATTGAAAACTAGTTGGGGGGGGGATGTTTGTACAAAACTGGGAAATTACACACTGAAGATGGGAGGATAAATAACTACCGTCAAGGGGTGACACAGATTACCAATTTAGTCTTTGATATGAAATATTGTTACTGAATCATCAAGAATTAACCCATTCTGATCTGGGGGAGAATGGATATATGTATATGTATGAGTCCCTCTGCTGTCCACCTAAAACTATCACATTATTAATTGGCTATACTCCAATATAAAACAAAAAATTT
>NW_011479649.1:13977-14994 GCF_000754665.1 Bison bison bison | reverse complement strand
CCTTCCACCCCTCTAAAACCTAGAGTTTTAAAAATTTTTGCTATTGTAAATGGACTCTTCATTATAAATGCTAACTGGTGCTTGTATGCATGTGTATCTATGATTTGTTACCTTGGTGTGGGGTAGTGTTTTCTATGATTCAAAATCCAGAAGTCATAACAGATTCATAAATGCAACTACCCCAGAATAAGTTTTGCATGGTAAAGACACCATAAGTAAAGTCAAAGAAAAATGATAAACTGAAAGGAAATATTTGCAACTCACATCACAAAGGGCTCCTATAAGCCAATAAGGAAAAAAACACCCACTCACCAGAAAGCAGGGGATGGCGAACCAAAAAGGTAAATAAATAGCTCTATGAAAAGATGGTCAACCTCACTTTTAAGTTAATAAAAATTAATAAGAATGAGGATACTCTTTACTGATATAGAAAGTTCTTCCGGGATATAGTGTTAAGTGGGAAAATAGCTGGGTGCAGTATAGTATTGGGTTGGCCAAAAAAGTTTATTTGGGTTTTTCTGTAATAGCTTATGGAAAACCTGAATGACCTTTTTGGCCAACCCATATAGCCTATGTTACCATTTATATATAAAGCACTAAAATAAGAATCTGTATTTGGAGAAACAAAGTATATTTAAACTAATAAAAGTGGTCACTTGTACAGGGCTGAGTGGATAGGCAATGGGGTGGGCAGGGATGGTGAGCAGAGTTTTCACTGTATACCTTTTTAGTTTTTTATTTTTGAAGCATGTAACTGCTACCTATTCAAAAATTTTAATAACAAATTAACTCCCTTGGTAAATTTAAAAACTTAAGACATTTTGGCTCACATATTTCACTTCTCATTTTTGCTTATTTAACTCACAGAAACAGGAGACACCTTTAGGATACAGGGCTTCCCTGATAGCTCAAGCAGTAAAGAATCTGCCTGCCAATGCAGGAGACACAGGAGACCTGGGTTCGATCCCCGGGTTGGGAAAATCCCCTGGAGAAGGAAATGGCTACCCACTCCAGTAT
>NW_011479649.1:10241-12082 GCF_000754665.1 Bison bison bison | reverse complement strand
AAAGGATGAGGAAATAACAAATGTCTTAATTAAGTCTTTTGCATGGGTGGCTTAGATGTAAAAAGAATTTCTTCAAATAATTTCCTAAGTGTCACTCAGAAGCCTCCTTGCTATCTGTAACATAATGTGCTGGAGTCCTTGGAATAAAATTATAGAGTAATTTAAAATATATATTATATATTTGAAATGATTGTAAATCATTCAATAGTTTGTAGCATGTTAATGGGGTGAAATAGAGATAAAAGGCAGTCCACATTCATATTTTCAAGATAAATGTACTTCAGAAGTCAACTGAACTCCTTGTTCATGTTCTAAATATAGCCATTGTGATAAGACCTGAAAGAAAAAATTGGAGCACAGTTAAAGATATGCATTTTACGAAATCTTTACAGCACAAAGCCAGGCACTCTACCAAGAACTCAAAATAAATTTGAATTTTGATACTATACAGATACTATAGCAGAAGATATCCAATATATAGTAATTGGCAGTCATTGGATAGATTTAAATAAATCTCTAATGTCTGGCCATAGCTAATTTTTTAACCATTAAATATATCTCTCACATTTTCCAGTCACATCAGCTATAATAATAGCAGACATGGCAGTTTAAAGTGTCAGTAAACGCAGCCAACTTTATCAACAAAAACAATGTAAGCCTATTTGTATTCCAGTGTCCTAGAGCCACAAGAGACAAAAGCATATATTTCTGCTTAGCTTGTTTCTTTGGAAGAGACTCCATACATAAGAATTTTAATAATATAAGAATATACTCGGTCCTAAATGGTTCTTAAAAAGTGAGTGATAAAGTACAGAGAAGGAAAATAATCGCATAGGACTTGGGGCAAAGATGCCCCAAAAGGTTAAGCTGGAGTAAGCCTAAAAGATGAACAGGAAAGACAGAAAACAGTAAGATGGGCTGGCATTTCAGGTGAGTGAATGGCAAGAACAAGGGCATAGAGGTAGGACTGGGGCTCCAGATGAGCTTTGGGAGGTCAATAAATAACCTAATGGGCTCTAACCAAGGATTTACATAGGGAAGCAGCTAGACAATATTAACTCAGAGAGGACTCGGAGCATGGAGTCTTCAGTGTCAAACTATGGAGTTATACTTCATTCTATGGATTATGGGGAATCATTGAAGGTTGTTGAGCAGAGTGGTGGTGGTGAAACCAACCCAGAATTGAAATCAACCTGACAGTAATGTGATGGGTGATTTTGGTTGAGGGGGAAATAACGGGGATAAAAGGGGGAGGAATAGGAAGAGAAGGGACACAGATAGAAGTCAGGGAGACAACTCAGGAGACAATTTTGAAGTTTAAAAAAAAGTGAGCACACCAAGGAACTGAAAAGAGTTGGCATCTCAAAAGAGGTGAGAGGAGACAATGAGGAAAGAGTCATGCATCACGAGAATCCTAATCTTTGACACATGGTAGGTATTGAATAAATGTTTGTTCATTTGAACTAATTAACTATAAGATTTCAAGCCAGGATGACTGAAAGAAATGATTCAATAGCAGACAAGGGAACTAGTTTAAAGAGAAAGGATCACAATATTAAACAAGGCTGCCTTGTTCATCTTTATCACTGTATGTGCTTTGTGTATTTCCCTAAGGTCAATTCCTAGAAGTGGAAATGCTGTATAATGGAGTGTATGCAGTTTATATTTTATACATGTTTTGCATGCATGCTAAGTCACTTCAGTTGTATCTGATTTTTTGTGACCCCATGGACTGTAGCCCGCCAGACTCCGCTGTACATGGGATTTCCCAGGCAAGAATACTGGAGTGGGTGACTATTTCCTTCTCCAAGGGATTTTCCAGACCCAGGGACGAACCTGTC
>NW_011479649.1:8894-10141 GCF_000754665.1 Bison bison bison | reverse complement strand
CAGTTGTAAATCAGCAAAAGGACAATAATGGAATAAATGTAGTATTTGGTACTAGATAAATAAGTTTTAAAGAACCAAATGTAAGCCAACAATTAAATCTTAAAATACATTTTACCTCAACATGCTTCTGAAGCAATATTTTTTTGTTTTTCTTTAAAAAAAAAAAAATCAAGCCACCACCATCACCCCATATACACATAAACCACCACTACCACCTCCAGGCCATAAAAATTGCCTACATAGGGAGGGGCAACATAGGGGTAGAGGACTAGGAAGTACAAACTGTTGGGTATGAGGCTCAAGGATGTATTGTATAACACAGGGACTGGAGTCAATATTTGTAATAACTGTAAGTGGAAAGTAATCTTTAAAATTGTGTTAAAATTTTAAAAAATTAAAAAGAATCAATTATAATCAATAGACCTTAGGTGAGCCATTTAAAGATTCTGGGCCTTGATTTATGTTAGGAATGCTTGCTTTAGGTTTAATATTAGTGTTTCTATAACTTTCATGTTTCTACAATGTATACTTTAAGTGTTTAGGATACAATTTAGTCCAGAATAGATTTTTTTAAAGAAATAATGGGATAAATAAAGGAATAATGTATTCTTCTTTCAAGAAAAAAAACTGCCTATGCTATGCCCTGGTGGCTCAGAGGTTAGAGTGTCTGCCTGCAATGCGGGAGACCCGGGTTCGATCCCTGGGTGGGGAAGATCCCCTGGAGAAGGAAATGGCAACCCACTCCAGTATTCTTGCCTGGAGAATCCCATGGAGGGAGGAGCCTGGTGGGCTACAGTCCATGGGGTCACAAAGAGTTGGACACGACTGAGTCAAACTAGTACTAGTAGTATGCTATGCCCCAATGCATCTTTAAAACACTTACCTAAGATATAAGCAGCCACTAATTTTTGATTCACACTTAAGTGGAGGTAGAGAGGCACCAGTGATTCCACATCCCCCAGCGTGGGAAGCATCAGAGCTGTAATACACACCACTGCCAGGAAGACAGTCAGTAAACTAGGTCCTGAGGAGACAGTTCTGTTTTCTGTAAAAAGACAAGAACCCCTGAGATTTCTTCTAAAAACAACTTAGATAAAAGTTCATTCATATAGACTGGCCACCACTCACCAGGATTCTGGTTTTGTCTAACTTCTCTGATACTTTCTCCATCATTCCCATCCCATGGGACCTTATCTGTTGGACTTATCTGGAAGCCCATTACAGGATGGAATGTTCTAGTGGCCATC
>NW_011479649.1:4702-6778 GCF_000754665.1 Bison bison bison | reverse complement strand
ATGCTCATAGACAAGGTCTAGAAAGTAACACGGAACACATAAAGGCACATTTGTTAAGTGTGTGGGATTATAGGTATTGTTTCCTTCCTTTAATTTGTTACTAAGATGTCTTTTATACAATACATAAACTTGAGAAGAATTTCTCATTTTTACTGCCTTTCACTACATTTTAAGATCCAAATATCTTGAGATATAGCCTCTAACCATTTTTCCAGCAAAACTCAAAGAGAGAACCTCACAATATTGTTGTGCCTATAACATACTTAATAAACATTTTCTACAGCTAAAGACATGCAAAAATAATGACTCCCATAGAACAATCGCAATTTCTTTCAACATTTTGATTCAGAGAAACATAATGAAAAACGTAGAATTCCATATACTAGAAACCACACATAATTTACTATTAATTTAATAAACAAGAGAAGCTAAAAATATCACTCTGTGCGCCTAGATTGACTAAGTTACTGTTACACTCTATTACTTTACTCAATTTCCCACCATATTATTAGAAGCATTGGGGTAACTACCCACAAATGGGACTTGCTGGCCAAGACTGTGGGGAGTGAGGAGCTCTACTGTGGGATTGCCCTTGCTCTACAAAGGAGCAGGAGACTTGGAAACTTTTTAAGATAAAGAACAACAATCTACCAGACTACCAGGTGAGAAGTCCAGCCTTTCTACTGAGGCCCATGTACATATTTCCTGTATAACTAATCTGTGCCGGGCCCTGTGCTAGATGCCAAGGACATAATGATGAACCAGACAAATAAGGTGCCTGCCTTCTTGAGCTTCCTGACAAGGATGGCTTAGAGAGGTGTTTTTCCCCCCCAAAACAGAGACTACCATGTACTATGCCAATATCTCCGATTCTATTCATCTACTTACTCCAATTTTACATTAGAACAATTCTCTAATGTACCTGAGATACAAAGGTTTGTTATAAACATAAAATAAGAAGAAAATGTTCAGTTAATACACATTTGTATTTTAGGATGATTTTCACTTGAATTCTAACAAATTTAAAAATAAAAGAAAAAAAATATATGTAAAACACCAAACCCTCTTGGGCATCACACCAGTCTGTTAAACACAAAAGTGATCTCCAATGACCACTTTAAATTACAAAATTAACACCCAAAACCAAACACTCAGATGGCCTTTCTTCTTCTATAAGAAGGCATTTTAAAAGAGGAATCCTGCATTTCACATCTATTTATAAGTCAACTTCACAGTACTGATTGGACATCAAAGTGTCCATTTGACGTCATCAAATGTCATCAAAGTGACACTTGACAGAGATTCTCTTTCAGCTTCAAAACACGAAAAACTAGTTCTGTCAGTTAATAACAGTTGCTGAGAAGAAAACAATCTACTACTACCTAATTCCTAGTCTTGGTATCACCAGTGAACCTGGGCACTCCCTGCATGGAATGAGAAGACACTTGCCTCCAGCGAATGCCTGTCTTGTCAAAATAAACATTCTAAGATGAACAAACTGATAGGGATTTAAGAATTAATGTAATGACAAGTAGATGGTTTTTATTCCTTTATATATAGTGTTGCGATTTCAAGAACAGGTGCTATCATATTTATATATCATGATCAAAAAGTCACCATGCTTTTCTATGGAAAGTTTTCTCTTCCTCCCTTTATAATAGGGTTGACAGGAGATAAGAAGAAGATCAAAGGATGGGGGAATGATGTCCAAAGAGTTGAATATGAGGATACTGTCGATGTTGAAAGAATATATCGTAACACTCCTGAATATCTAAGCTGGAAGGAAATGAGGAATGGAGAGGGATTCAATTAACAGCCCACAGGGGAAGGGGATATTATAATCTACTTAGTTTAATTAACTTCAACTTTAATGAGTTTTTTTTTCCAAAATAATATGAAAAGTGCACTTGGCCTACTGCCAAGCACAATTTCTCTCCTTCTTCGAATTAATTCAATGAGAAAGGATATAGGAAAGTCACAGAAGCAAAAGTACAGAATTGCCAAATTGTGCTAGCATTGTAAAGTACAGTGCCTGCAGTCTCAGGTTTTATAGACTGAAAAGCTCTGGCAATGACT
>NW_011479649.1:1229-1681 GCF_000754665.1 Bison bison bison | reverse complement strand
AAAAAAAAAAAGAATACATTTTGTTACAACATATTTTATGTGAGCCAATCAGAATTCTTAAAGAAGAAAAAAAAATAAGCTTCCATGATTTACAGGGGAAAAACACAAGACTCACTTTTTTAATACTCATTATTCAGTCGCTAAGTCATGTTTGACTCTTGGTGACCCCATGAACTACAACATGCAAGGCTTCCCTTCACTGTCTCCTGGAGTTTGCTCAAATTCATGTCCATTGAGTCAGTGATGCCATCCAACCATCTCATTCTCTGTCACCTACTTCTCCTCCTGCCCTCAATCTTTCCCAGAATCAGGGTCTTTTCCAGTGAGTCAGCTCTTCGAATCAGGTGGCCAAAACATTGGTGCTTCATCATCAGTCCTTCCAATGAATATTCAGGGTTGATTTCCTTTAGGATTGACTGGTTTGATCTCCTTGCTGTCCAAGGGACTCTCAA
>NW_011479649.1:0-256 GCF_000754665.1 Bison bison bison | reverse complement strand
AGAGGAGTGGGTTGGCAGTGGCCTATCGCAGGGACAGGGGCGCTGGCAGCAGCAGTCCTGGGAGGCATGTGTTGGCATAAGTCCTTTTGGAGGTCGCCTCTAGCCCTACCACAGAGCCTGTAGACTCCAGAACTGGGCCTCCCCAGGTTAAACAACTAATAGGGAGGGAGCACAGCCCCACCTATCAGCAGACAATTGGATTAAAGATTTTTTGAGCATTGGCTCTGCCCACCAAAGCAAGACCCAGTTTTCCCCA